>NC_135859.1:25651735-25811735 GCF_031162955.1 Sander vitreus
ATAGATATTTGGCAGCTCTTATGTTTACTTGTGTCTGACTCCTCGCTCGGTCAGTCTGCCGTTTCCTCTTTCTCTGTTCCTCCGACAATACTTTCCTAGCTTTCTGCTTCTTTTTTGCTGGCTCAGCCATGACGATAGTGTGAAAAACTCCATCGCTACCTTGTTAGCCGGTTCCTGAATGGGTGTATGTGTGCAGTGCCGGGAAGCAATTTGTTACATCGCGAAACCTGATATCACACGATACTTCCTGATGTTGATGTCGGCGACTCGCCGGCCCAAAGTTGTAAGGGTGGTTTTTCAACTCACAGGTGCTAGGGGGGAGCGAGACGACCACCATTCAACTCGAAAAAAGTCGTATAACCATTCCAATGACTCAGAAGCTGTTCAAATAAATTAAGCTAAAAAAACTGCATAGATCCCGTTTAATAGGTGTCCCCTCTCAATACAATACACAGAATGTACATAATGCACTACTAATGAATATGTCCGGTTTAATCTGTCCATTTTAGTTAGATAATGACTCTTTAGTCATTTATTCATAATTAAGTCATCCTGAATCTGACCACAATCATGATATATAAATACAGCCCCAATCTTAACTGGGAAATCGTTGGCTCAGGTCTTAAAGAAGGAGATGCAAAGAACTTCTGTGAGGATAAATGATACGACTGGGTGTGATTCACACAAGCAGCAGATAGAATCAGGATTCCTGACAGGCAAAGAGGCAAAGCCGATAATGACAAAGTCTACAAAGTCGTGAGGGCATGATGTGCAGAACAAATCCAAGTTGTCAAAATGACAGAAAAGATTCTGTATGTAGGAATCAGAATAGAGAGGTAGAAGATAATATTTTATATATTTTTTTAAAAAGTTGCCGTAGTTTTCCAAGTGTCATTAACAGATTCTTATGATAATGACTGATAGATCTTTATAATGATTTTAAGATCGGTGATGTCTCAGAATCACTCTCACACAGTAAGCAGAATGGCTTCTATCCATTAAGTTGTAACATGTATACAGTGGTGTGAAAAAGTGTTTGCCCCCTTCCTCATTTCCTGTTCCTTTGCATGTTTGTCACACTTAAGTGTTTCGGAACATCAAACCAATTTAAACAATAGTCAAGGACAACACAAGTAAACACAAAATGCAATTTGTAAATGAAGGTGTTAATTATTAAAGGTGAAAAAAAATCCAAACCATCATGGCCCTGTGTGAAAAAGTGATTGCCCCCTAAACCTAATAACTGGTTGGGCCACCCTTAGCAGCAACAACTGCAACCAAGCGTTTGCGATAACGTGCAATGAGGCTTTTACAGCGTCCTGGAGGAATTTTGGCCCACTCATCTTTGCAGAATTGTCCTAATTCAGTTACATTAGAGGGTTTTCGAGCATGAACGGCCTTTTTAAGGTCATACCACAACATCTCAATAGGATTCAGGTCAGGACTTTGGCTAGGCCACTCCAAAGTCTTCATTTAGTTTTTTCTTCAGCCATTTGGTGGTGGACTTGCTGGTGTGTTTAGGATCATTGTCCTGCTGCAGAACCCAAGTTCGTTTCAGCTTGAGTACACGAACAGATGGTCGGACATTCTCCTTCAGGATCTCTTGGTAGACAGCAGAATTCATAGTTCCTTTTATCAAGGCAAGTCTTCCAGGTCCTGAAGCAGCAAAACAGCCCCAGACCATCACACTACCACCACCATATTTTACAGTTGGTATAATGTTCTTTTTTATGAAATGCAGTGTTCCTTCTACGCCAGATATACTTGGACACACACCTTCCAAAGAGTTCCACTTTTTGTCTCATCGGTCCACAGAATGTTGTCCCAAAAGTCTTGGGGATCATCAAGATGTGTTCTGGAGAAATTGAGACAAGCTTTGATGTTCTTTTTGCTCAGCAGTGGTTTTCTCCTTGGAACTCTGCCATGCAGGCCATTTTTGCCCAGTCTTTTCCTGATGGTGGAGGCATGAGCGCTGACCTTAACTGAGGCAAGTGAGGCCTGCAGTTCTTTGGACGTTGTTGTGGGGTCTTTTGTGACCTCTTGGATGAGTCGTCGCTGCGCTCTTGGGGGTAATTTTGGGCGGCCGGCCACTCCTGGGAAGGTTCACCACTGTTCCATGTCTTCGCCATTTGTGGATAATGGCTCTCACTGTGGTTCGCTGGATTCCCAAAGCTTTGGAAATGGCTTTATAACCCTTTCCAGACTGATAGATCTCAATTACTTTCTTTCTCAATTGTTCCTGAATTTCTTTGGGTCTCGGCATGATGTGTAGCTTTTAAGGATCTTCTGGTGGACCTTACTGTGTCAAGCAGCTCCTATTTAAGTGATGCCTTGATTGTGAACAGGTGTGGCAATAATCAGGCCTGGGTGTGGCTAGAGAAATTGAACTCAGGTGTGGACAACCACAGTTATAGTATGTTTTAACAAGGGGGGCAATCACTTTTTCACACAGGGCCATGATGGTTTGGATTTTTTTTCTCCTTTAATAATAAACACCTTCATTTACAAATTGCATTTTGTGTTTACTTGTGTTGTCCTTGACTTTTGTTTAAATTGGTTTGATGTTCCGAAACACTTAAGTGTGACAAACATGCAAAGGAACAGGAAATGAGGAAGGGGGCAAACACTTTTTCACACCACTGTAATTATTTTAAGATGGGATTATTTGACTCCCCATTTCTCTCCCACACACACTTACACACACACACTTACACACACACACACACACACACACACACACACACACACACACAGACACACACACACACACACACACACACACACACACACACATATTCACACATGGATAGTGTTTTTGCTCCCTTTCAGCAGTCCTCATTATCATTTCCATCACCAAGATCCTCACCATCATCCCCCTTTATCATCCTTGTCATTATTATCATCATAATCACATTTTCATAAGTAGCAGGAGATACTTAGTGTAGATGTAAACTACATAATTTCTTTCTCCAAAAATCTCCAAAGATTGTCTCTCTCTCCCTTAATTTGTCATGCTCTTTTACAAAAACAATTTAATAGAAAGGAGTTTATTGTTTCACTGATTACTTAAATACTCTCATCTTACAAATTAAAATCCAGAAATTCCCTTGTGGTTTCTGTCTCTTGTATTAAAGGTATGTTTACCATTATTTGTGACATTGTTCTATCACAAGTTAGTAGACATAAAAGTTGTGTTGATCAAAATGACACCTGAATGGTATTCTGTGGTCATCATGGCCAATGCTGCTGTGTTTCTACATTCAGTCTTAAAATGTGGCCAGTACGAATGTCTGCCTCAGATTTCCTGGTGACATTTTTATACAGGGCACTCTTCACATTGTCTGGCCTGTCAGGATGGTTATGGATTGTGGACCCACTTGTGCGTTTGAAATAATATATATATATATATATATATATATATATATATATATATATATAGAGAGAGATATAGATATATATATATATATATAGATGTACAGGAAAGACCAATACATCTTTTGGATTTTAAAACAGACAAATATGTATTTTTTCCCCCTCTTTCTTTGTAGATTGGAAAGTCAATCATATGAGGTGATGCAGCTGGAATTTGAGGTGGATAACGTGATCAACCTGGTGCCAACCCAGACTTTACACTGGAATATTGAGTACCCAGCTGGCATGCAGACAACTTCCAGACAAACAGAGAAAGTCTCGCACCTCTACATCAGCAACGCAGACATACAGGGAATCGTACCACTGGCTGAGGTGAGTGATGACTGGATAGATGAGAACAGATACAGTTATCTGTGAGCATACATAAATGACATACCCAGCAGCACATTTCTTATGCTGGAATAGATTTTTCCCTCCATTACCCACCTCCTCTTAACATTCTTGCTGACACCCCCAGCGCATTTCCTTCCTCTAGGTTGATCAAAGCTATAAAGGTCAGCTTGTTTACCCCCTCCTGTTGCTACAAGCCTCCTGGTCACACACACAGCAGGTTTCACCCTTGCAGATTTTCAAAATGACAAGGAGCCTCACAAATATGGACACACAGACACGCAGGTACAGCCCTACACACCTACCTTCACGCCAAACGCTTCCCCCATGCTCGCAGGTGTCATTCCTGGTGAGACTCAAGCACAGTTTGCCTCTTAAAAGGCTGCTTTCCATATAGACCCCAAACTTTCGTTGCTCTGTATTTGAGTCTGGACTTCAGTGTCACTTTAAGAAGCATTCAATTAAAATAAATAAATGAATAAATAAACTGTGCTTCTATAGTATTTGTGCAATGTTTCTACGACTTGTTCACTTGAGTGAAGGCTGCTGGAACAAAGCAGTTTTTATAACACTTTGTTCTACGTATTGGGACTATAAACCAGAAGGAAGAAGCTGAAATTCCCTGTGCAAAGTGTTATAGTCGTCATTTGAAATCAAGCCACTTATCCGCTGTGACTGACTGCTGGTTAAGCTGTGACTCACAAATCAGCCTATACTAGACCGTTTAACAATTTGATTCAGGGAGTTGCTGTTCTTTAAAGATAGGTTTCCAAACCATGACTCCATAGAAAATATAAAATTGATTATGAAATTAAAAAAATAAAAGCACGAAAGAATAAGGTCATCATAGTTTTGGCAATTTGGAAGTTGGACAGGTTCCTCAAACAAACGCTGGACCCTTTTTTGCAAACAGCTTCAAAATTTGCTTCAAAGTTCTGTTTTGAGTCAATAATTGTCCCAAGATATTTAAATTAATATGATATGAAATTATATTTAATTGTAATTTCCCCACTGAGGATTAATAAAAAGACTAAATTAAAATTATAATATAATAAAATATAAATAATTTTGAATTTTAGTTTTTACTTAAATTTTAATTTTAATTTTTGCTTACATTTACTTTATTATTAAATTAAATTGTAAGATGACATATTTATGGAAGTAAATCTGTTTCATTGGATTTTGAAATTAAAAAGCCATTGAATTTCTAGCACTGAATATTAATGCATTGAAATGATGTATCTGATAACTGGCAGATAACACAGGTTGCTGTTTATCTTTTAATGGCTAATTGTGTTTTGTTATTTAAACAAACGATTGAGGAAATAAACTTGTCCATGATTCTATTGAGAGACCTCCAGCTGACAGCGGGGTCTGTGAGCATCACTGGCCGGCCTGCGAGCAAGCGATCCCAGCTGCCACACTGGCTGTCACGTCAGACTGGAGCTTCGCAAGTCTCTTCACATTCACATTTCACATTTACTCCAAACATTGGAGTAAATGTGCAATTCGCCATAACTTTTTTGTAAAAATGCCCATATTCGAACTCTACATAGTTGATTTCTTGCATAAAAGTCTCAGAAGCGAATTTAGTGATGAAATAGCAGACGCAAATTGTAAAAAGTTTCCAGTTGTTGGCTGCTGCTACTATGGCAAACTCCCAATCTAGATTCTAGAATTGATTGCTTTTCTTTGGGTTCCCGGATGTTAACACTGAATTTTAAACATTACATTTTGCAGCTGAACTTGGCTTGTTGAATTTGAGTAAGTTGAAAATATATTATAGTTGAATTTTAAACCTCTCTGGGAACCATCACCTTATCATGGTGGAGAGGTTTGTGTGTCCCTATGAACCTGAGGGCTGTGTTGTCTGGAGCTTTGTGCTCCTGGTAGGGCAAGGCAAAGTGGTCTCAGGTGAGGGGCCAGACAAAGAATGGTTCAAAAACCCTATGAGTGACCGAGGAAGAGATGGAGTGACCCTGCCCGGAGGAAGCCCGGGGCCCCCGTCTGGAGCCAGGCCCAGATGGAGGGCTCGTCATACTCACTAGCCCGTTGGAGTTTACCCCGGTGGACGAGAGGGTCGCCTCCCTACGCCTGCGGGTTGTGGGGGGGAAAACTCTGACTGTTGTTTGTGCATATTCACCAAACAAGAGTTTGTATTCAGCCTTCTTGGAGACCTTGAGTGGAGTCCTGCATGGGGCTCCAGTGGGGGATTCCATAGTTCTGCTGGGGGACTTCAACACGCACGTGGGCAATGATGGAGACACATGGAGAGGCGTGATTGGGAGGAACGGCCTCCCTGATCTAAACCAGAGTGGTTGTTTGTTGTTGGACTTCTGTGCTAGTCATGGATTGTCTATAACGAACACCATGTTCAAACATAGGGATGCTCATAAGTGTACTTGGTACCAGAGCACCCTAGGCCAAAGGTCAATGATCGATTTTATAATCGTTTCATCTGATCTGAGGCCATATGTTTTGGACACTCGGGTGAAGAGAGCTGTCAACCGATCACCATCTGGTGGTGAGTTGGGTCACGGGGTGGGGGAAGACTCTGGACAGACCTGGTAAGCCCAAATGGGTAGTGCGGGTAAATTGGGAACCAAGGTGCTTCTGGAAAACCGTTCGCCACCTCAGGAGGGGGAAGCGGAGAACCATCCAAGCTGTGTACAGTAAGGATGGGACGCTGTTGACCTCAACTGAGGAGGTAATAGGGCGGTGGAAGGAGCACTTTGAGGAACTCCTAAATCCGACTAATACGCCCTCTATGGTAGAGGCAGAGCTGGAGGATGATGGGGGATTTTCGTCAATTTCCCTGGTGGAAGTTGCTGAGGTAGTTAAACAACTCCACAGTGGCAAAGCCCCAGGGATTGATGAGATCCGTCCAGAAATGCTTAAAGCTCTGGATGTGGAGGGGTTGTCTTGGTTGACACGCCTCTTCAACATTGCGTGGAAGTCTGGGACGGTGCCTAAGGAGTGGCAGACCGGGGTGGTGGTTCCCCTTTTCAAAAAGGGGGACCAGAGGGTGTGTGCCAATTACAGGGGTATCACACTTCTCAGCCTCCCCGGTAAAGTCTACTCCAAGGTGCTGGAAACGAGGGTTCGGTCGATAGTCGAACCTCAGGTTGAAGAGGAACAATGCGGATTCCGTCCTGGTCGTGGAACAACGGACCAGATCTTTACTCTCGCAAGGATCCTGGAGGGAGCCTGGGAGTATGCCCAACTGGTCTACATGTGTTTTGTGGATCTGGAGAAGGCGTATGACCAGGTCCCCCTGGGAGATACTGTGGGAGGTGCTGCGGGAGTATGGGGTGAGGGGGTTCCTTCTCAGGGCCATCCAATCTCTGTACGACCAAAGCGAGAGCTGTGGCTGGGTTCTCGGCAGTAAGTCAGACTCGTTTCAGGTGAGAGTTGGCCTCCGCCAGGGCTGCGCTTTGTCACCAATCCTGTTTGTAGTATTTAGGGACAGGATATCGAGGCATAGTCGGGGTGGAGACGGGTTGCAGTTCGGTGGGCTGGGGATCTCATCGCTGCTTTTTGCAGATGATGTGGTCCTGATGGCATCATCGGCCTGTGACCTTCAGCCCTCACTGGATCGGTTCGCAGCCGAGTGTGAAGCGGCTGGGATGAGGATCAGCACCTCTAAATCGGAGGCCATGGTTCTCAGCAGGAAACCATGGCCTCCGATGGAGTGCCTTCTCCTGGTAGGGAATGAGTCCTTACCCCAAGTGAAGGAGTTCAAGTATCTTGGGGTCTTGTTCGCGAGTGAGGGGACAATGGAGCGGGAGATTGGTCGGAGAATCGACGCAGGTTTCCTCAGGAGGGTGGCTGGCGTCTCCCTTAGAGATAGGGTGAGAAGCTCAGTCATCCGTGAGGAGCACGGCGTAGAGCCGCTGCTCCTTAGCGTCGAAAGGAGCTAGTGGAGGTGGTTAGGGCATCTGGTAAGGATGCCCCCTGGGCGCCTCCCTAGGGAGGTGTTCCAGGCACCAGCTGGGAGACCCAGGACTAGGTGGAGGGATTATATCTCCAACCTGGCCTGGGAACGCCTCGGGATCCCCCAGTCTGAGCTGGTGAATGTGGCTCGGGAAAGGGAAGTTTGGGGTCCCCTGCTGGAGCTGCTACCCCCGCGACCCGATACCGGATAAGCGGACGAAGATGGATGGATGGATGAATTTTAAACTTTGTATTTTGCATCTGAATTTGTTATATTGAATTTGTTTATGTTGAATTTTTGATTCTGAATTTATGAACTTAGAAAAATAAATGTGAAAATGAGTTGTTGAAAATTTGAAGAGTAGAAATTCAGAGGCAAAAAATTCAGATACTTAATTTCAATGCATAAATATTCAGTGATAGAAATTCAATGGCTTTTTAATTTCAAAATCCTTCCTGCCTGACTCTTAATAAATATCACTTCAGTTGCGGGCATGTTTTCTAAAATAAATGATCATGTCTTTAGTTTTAGATATGTTTAATTGAAGACTTCTCTCACCTGCTGACAACGTTGTTGAAGACCGGGGCTAGTTTCATTGTCCTGGAGCCTACTAGTAATGACATAGTCTTCTGCAGACTTTAAGATGGTCGAATTTCCCCACCTCCTCTGACAAATTTGTGTAGAGAATTAATAATAAGTGTGAAAGCACACATCCTTGTGGGGAACCAGTGGAGGAACAAGCTTGGTCAGGACAGAAGTCCATTTACCCTTACTCCTATACAAAAAGTCCAAACAAGTCAGGGGTGCTAATATTATACCCATAATATAAGCCCTCTTACTGATTAAAGCACCCATATTATGCTCATTTTCAGGTTCATAATTGTATTTTAAGGTTGTACCAGAATAGGTTTACATGGTTTAATTTTCAAAAAACACCATATTTTTGTTGTACTGCACCGCTCTCTGTCACTGCTGCAGATCCTCTTTTCAGCTGGTCTCTGTTTTAGCTACAGAGTGAGACCTCTTTTCTTCTTCTTCTTCTGTACTATCTTTGATTGCACTCGCACATGCGCAGTAGCTCAGATGTAGATCATGTCAGCTAGCTAGCTCCATAGACAGTAAAAGAAAGGCTGTTTCTACAACTTCGGTCAGTTACAAGGCAGGATTAGCTGGGAGACTTCTAAATGAGGGCGCACATGTAAGTAGTTCTTTTGTAGATTATGGTGAACTTGTGTGTGTTGTAGCAGTGCTTTGCTATTGAGAACGAGGTAGCATGCTAGCGTTAGCATTAGCGTTAACGCTAACGCTAATGCTACGAGCTAATGGTTGCGGTTAGCCAGCTCGTTTCGGCTTGTAACGTCACAAGCCGTGCCGATTTTGAACAGCTCACCCAGAGACTGAAGGCAGGACACATTCAGAAAGCGTATCTCACTCAAAACAGCATGGATGGATTTTTTTCAAAGTTTGTATGTGTGTGGAAGCACCAGAGACACAAAAGAACACCCCAAATCCCAGAAAAAGTTTTTTTCATAATATGGGCACTTTAAGCTCAACAAACAATCAGCAAATCCTAAATCAATACATATAATGTTGTAAAATGATTTAAAGCACAAACAACTGATTGTTTCTCTTTCCCTTCCTTTTCTTTCCTTTTCTCTTATGCAGGCTAGCAAATCACTTCCACAAGCAGTTTCTATTGACAACTGAAAACATCTTCAAGAGTAATTTTAGTGGGAAATAGCTACAGAATATAAAAATAAAACATCTATTAAGTAAAAAAAAAAGTAGAATAAGATATAACC
Source organism: Sander vitreus (assembly GCF_031162955.1). Taxonomy (NCBI): domain Eukaryota; kingdom Metazoa; phylum Chordata; class Actinopteri; order Perciformes; family Percidae; genus Sander; species Sander vitreus. The sequence continues at coordinate 25,661,234 of NC_135859.1, forward strand.
TTTACGATATACAATTGTAATTTTGTATTTTGTATTTTTTTTCCGTATGCATTGTTGCCATCCAGATTTCCCTTAAGGGGAAAAAAAAACTCATGAAGTTAAATTCAAAGCTTTCTGTTTGGAAAAGATAGCAAACCTTTGCATAAGAATTATGACTTTGGACTTATTTTTTAACAGACATGGACAGGTAAAGGAGATGATTGATTAAAAAGACTGCTTTCATCCGTAACATTTCACCACCATTACTTCATACAATCACAGATCAAACCAGACACATCCCATAACAGAAATTGCTGCTCTGGCTACAGCAACCAAGAACCTCAGGCTAAAAAGTGAGGAGGACGATGCTTTTCAAAATACTACCAGTTCCATTACCACTGAGGTAGAGCTAATCTGGCCGGATAGCACCTCCTTCAAACAGCAAAGCCCAAGTGAGAAAACCCAATTTTGTTCAGAGCTTTTGCAACCTCTGTCTCTTTCACAAACTGGAAAAAGCAAGCTTGAAACCATCATTTCAAATAGCAGTGTTGTTGGGATTTTGCTTGCTTTTTTTAAAGGGGGCGATGTGAATGAAGCTCTGGCGTGAGTACGTCTCATCCCTTGTATTCTTTAAAACAGAAGTATTTAAATGTGTGTTTTTTAGATACCTTAATTAAAAGCATTTCCCTAAAGGTTTCTATGCAACATAATTGTGTCTTTCTAAATGTATTTGCTGTTGTAGTACATATATGTAATTTCTTGGAGACAGTTGTTTTATCTTATTCCCTTTATGACTACATGCATTCTGTTACTGAAGCCCATGCACACATACACACAAACAAATACAACTAACTTTATATATACATCAACATCAACATCTACAAACCCAGTTGCATTGACTCTCCCTCCATCTCGTTATTGCCCCTCTCCTTTGGCTAAAAGCATCAAAATGGCTGCTATTACAAACTATTTGGGCCTCTTGATTTGTTTACCAAAACTGCTGACGAGGTGTTGATTGTCGGTTGGTTGTTTAAGGTCTGTCACTGATAGGGTCACTGAGATGAAAGCACCAACGTTTTTTCGAGGATGGAAGTAAAAGGAATCAAATTATAAGCTAGAATCTTCAAAGGATGTAAAAGCTTTCACAAAATCTTGCATCCTTGTTCCTAAACAATTCCACATCTGAGGATTATATGGAACAAAGGTACAGCCATGTGACAACATGTGGGATCTTTACAGTTGTTACATATTTTAAAGGCCTAAAAACTAAGCCTAGAACATAATTGCATCCGGAGCACTCAGCACTGGTTTTACAACATGATTTCTCTGTCTGATCTGTTTGTGTGATTCAACTCCACCTCAGTCATCATCTACACCATCTCCCAAATCAAAAGTCAGGTTGTCAACAGTACTGATGTGGCAATGCAGTGAGTTCTGTCTTAACAAGGCAACAACGAAAACCGGAATGCTTCCTGTCATTACCAAGCCCTCTCCGACATTTTCCTCCTAATTCCGCATATCCATTAAGGTTCATGGTCTCTTGGCTGAGCGGGAAAGAAAGAGGCCCTCTTCAGGAAATGAGGGATTATTAGGAGTAATTTGTCTCCAGCGGGGACTGAAAAAATTGGTTTCATCTTTTAGAGAGGAGTGGAGAGGTGAGGAGAGGAGAAGTTAGGGAAAGTGGGAGGGGGGGTGGCGACAAAAAGAGAGCCAGAGGGAGATAGAAACAGAGATAGACTGACAGAAAGTGAGAGAGGAAAATGTTACTGTAAATGATTTATTTATATCGCCTAATTCGCAGTGCCTTTACTGAACTGCATCAAAGTGGGGATATTTGTATATATTGCCTAAGGAGAACAATAGGGTTGAGCAGGAGAAGTTTGCTACAAGTTGTAGAAGTGAAAATGGGAATTACCATCTCTTAAAAATGGTCTTTAAATGGCAACACACAGCGGCAGAAGATAATTGATGCTTTTCACACATAGTGGGCCGTTGAGAAACATTCCTTTCATAAGATATTCCTCTCAATTTTGATTCTGAAATTCTTTAGGAAGCAGAAAGCCCATAAACCTTTAGGCCGTGGCTAAAAACTGTTTATGTACACAACATTCAGGCAGTTAATCCACCACCATTTGCCTTGCACAATAGACAGCTCTAGGAAGTTTACTGTAGGTTTAATGCAATTGTTTTGTCCCACCCTAACTGTATTACTATTGGACAGTCTGTGAATTGTAATTTCAGATTGCATTCCCATTGGCTGGGGATATCACACAGTCTGTCTGAAAGAGCCACATATAACATATCACTAGATGGGATACAACAAAAACAAATTGCGGTTGGCCCAGTTGCTATTTGCATATCTTAATGGAGGCGTATGAAGTGGTAGAGACAGAATTGGACATTTCTTTAAAAAAAAAAAAAAATATATATATATATATATAAATAAATAATAATAAATAAAATAATAATAATAATAAAATGCGAAGATTGTACTTGTGCTTTGATCACCAGGCAGCAGATGAATACATGGAAACAACCCTGAAATACTTCTAACATTGTACCCCCACCTCCTGCTACATCAGGTATATTTAGATCTTTATTTTAAATTGTGTATGTCATGGCAATGTAGCGCCTAGATTCCTTTTGAGGAATGTTAAGAACAAGGCTAAACAAGCTAGCTAAATAAGTTATCTTTTGTTGTGAGAAAGAGAGGTTAATGGGCTAATTTCAAAATAATTCAAAATACCACTTATATGCAAATTAAAGGCTTACCTCGCAAGTTCAATATTTCTCCATGGGTCGGAAAATTTGGTCGGAATAATAATAAAAATAATGATAAAAAAAACAATAGTGGGCGCCAGGATAGCTCAGTTGGTAGAGCGGGCGCCCATATATAGAGGTTTACGCCTGTGCAGCGGCCGTGGGTTCGACTCCGACCTGCGGCCCTTTGCTGCATGTCATTCCCTCTCTCTCCCCTTTCATGTCTAAGCTGTCCTATACAAATAAAGGCCTAAAATGCCCCAAAAAATAAAACAACAATAGTAAAAATAAGTATTTCCAACAGGAAGTTTCAGCACCAAGGACAGCATCACAGCGTTCGCTAAAGTGTAGCATCAGAATCCTAATGTAACACCATTTTTTGTGTTAATGTGGTAATTATTAGTGGAAATGAACAGTCCTGCCCTTTTTGATACAGTAGTTCCATCTATCTTTGACTTTACTTGGTGACATCAGTGATGAGAAAACATGAGAGAAAATAATGGAGTAATGGACAGAGAAAGGGGGACAAAACAACCTGTTATGTTAGTCAGGGTTAAAACAGAATGAAAAAATAGGTCAGACTTGGACCTGCTATACTGTTCTTGCTCTTAGAGATATTTTAACAGCTGATAAATTGGATCAGTAATGATGTTGTGTTATGTTCCCTACAAGCACAATTACACACCTCTGCCTGGAAAGAGAGCGAGAGGGAGAGAAAAAGAAAGAAACTGAAAAATCGCCCACATCACAATACATTAAATTAAAATGTATGCTTCACATCTGTGAGAACATTGCCTGTTGCAAGTTTTGATTGACAAAGAAGGATGAATAAAGATGTAGAGACAACCTGCATATCCCATCTGACTTTTATTAAAACATTATGTGCCCTTTTGTAATAATGCTTTTACAATGTATCTGCCCCTACTTGTTTGGTATAGAGGAGGGAAGGAGTGAGTGGGAAAAAAAATAAAAGGTTACTCTTTCTTCTCCGTAGCTTCCTCTTGTCTGCGTTGTCTTGGAATTAAATAGTTTTCATAACTGTCCTCCATTCCTTCTTCCTTCTCTCTGTCTCTCTCTCTAAACAGCTTTCACCACTTTCATCCCACTTTTGTCCTCCCTTCTCCATTCCCCTCCATTAATTGTGTCTCTTTTTCTTCTTCTTGTCTGTCTCCCCGTGTGTCTTCTTCATCCCTCTCTTTCTCTACAGAGTTTCACCTCTCTCTATGATGTTTCGCTATGTAATTAATTATTAACTTGAACACTTGTTTATCTTTGTTGCTTGAGGATGCCTGTGAGTTTAACTTCTCAGTGGGCTGTGTGTGCATGTGCAGACCTCAGCAGAGCAGTTATGCTAACTGGTTCCTTAATTTGCCTTTTCGGATGGGTTCTCCCTAAAATGAAGTCAGTAAGTAGGAACAGGAAACTGAGTTGTCAATAATCTGTTGATGAAGGCATACACACACACACACACACACACACACACACACACACACACACACAATTTCCAAACTCAATTATAGATTTACCATTTTCATGGTCTGTGTGTTTATTAGAAACAGCCTTTTTCTCGCTTTCTCCCCCTACCAGTTTTTATAATCTTTATGTCTCAAACTATTGTTTTCTCAATTCCCCTGTTTTCTCTGTATATGTCTCTCAGCAGAGCTCTAAATACATGTGCTTGCTAATTTACACGGACATTAAGCAAGACACTGTGGAATCAATATTACAAACACACTTCCCAGGTTACCTCACACACCTCCTTGGTATATTTGCCTGTATTTTGTTTGAAAATAATTATTATCAGGAGGTGAGAGAAGGAAAGCAGGGTGGTCCTTTGACCAATGCTCACTTCTACTCTTTAACCTGTTTTTTATTTGACAATTCCTGACATTTGTAGCACCACTTCTGTAAGCTATTTCAACTAGTTAAACCGTGTTATTCTGGCTATTGACCTCCGATACAGCTTTTTTTTCCACTTTCTAAAGTAGCTTCTTTAGTATAGTCAGCAAGTAGTGTTTTTTTCACCCATGCTCTTACCTTTCTTCAGTTACAGTATTTGCTTGTTACCAGCCTTCAACCACCCAATAAAACACATTTGACATATTCTGTGTGTGTGTGTGTGTGTGTGTATGTGTGTGTGTGTGTGTGTGGTGTGGTGTGGTGTGGTGTGTGTGCGTGTGTGCATTTGGGTCACTAAGAACTTGCATGTCCTGGGCTCCAGGTTCATTTCCATACCAAGCGGCTCTAGCTCGCTCCAATCAGTCAACAAGAATAGAAGAAAAAGAGAGGGGAGGAAGTGAGAGGGAGGGATGTTCAAAGCTAGCGATACAAGTGTGGAAGTGAAGGTGAAAAATGACAAAACTTATAAGGCTAGAGGAAGTCACTGCTCTTACTTTCTAACTGTAAAGAAGAGGCAGTAGATGCATGCAAAGTCAATGAAACAAGCACGATGGAGGCACATTCGCTCTGGGCGGTTGTGTATTAAAAGGAATAAGCATTTGCTCCTTTTAAAATGGTCAAGTTGCACAAGACATTCACCTGATATACTGCAAATGCCTGTCACTTATGTATTGTATTCAGCATTGCAAAACAATTCCCATTTCTTTGTAGTCGTAACAACTTCCCAAAGACTACAACTTTTCAAACTGACTGCATGCACTACTACTGTTTATTTTCCTAGTCATGTCTCGTGAAAATTCCATCAATTATAAGTAAATAATGTACTATAGTAATGAGTTTTCACTAATATTATGTCACCAGTGCAGTGTAGGTGAAGGATGAGTAACCATGGGGCAAAGAGTGCTGAATGGTGTTTTTTAATCCAACCAACGCAGTGTAGTAAATGGTTGAAATGAAAAATCCCACATGAAACCCATTGAAATTTAGGAGGTCTTGGAAATGAACTCCTGCTAGAGAGTGATGAGAGATAAACTGAGACAAAGTGAGTAAAGGACAGAGACAAAATATTCTCTTATTTTCTGACAAGATGCGCTGATTTGACTTTTCCTTTTTTTCATAAAACAAGGCAAGACAAGGCAGCTTTATTTGTATAGCACATTGCAATTCAAAGTGCTTTATATAAAACATTTAAGAGCAGTTAGAAAACGATAAAAAACAAAAAAAAACAAAGCAGATTAAAACATAAAAGACAAGAATAAAATTGACAGTGCAGTATAAGAAATTAAACATTAAAGGGCCGTTATTGAATGTCATACAGTGTCATCAATGCAACTTCAGTATAACAAATGAACAGTTATTTAAAGAAAGGCAACATCAAAAAGATAGGTCTTTGGCTTTGAGCCAAATCAGAAACTGAGAACAGCCTCCTTCATGCTCAGTTACATTTAATCCAACCCGAGAGCTGCTTAGTTCAACCACAATGTCCTCATGGCCCGCCATAGCAGCTGTACTGAGGACTGAGTGCTGTTCTGTACATCAGCAGCAATCTAAAAGGGAGAGAAGAAGGGTGACAGAGAGTAACCCTGGTGGCAGGAGAGGTTAAACTGGCAACCTTCTTACTACAAACATTTTAAGATTTAGGTCAACCGGTGCCGCACATTTGGAATAAATGTATGAAAGTGAGAAGGTGCTTTTACTGAGAAACAAAAAGAGAAAGGATGGCACACTCAAAACTCTCCTTCACACAAAATTAGCCGTGTTAGCTAATTGCAGGTAACAGAAGTGAACAAGAGACCAACAGACCGATTGATTTTGACACAGAGAGAGAATGAGGAGAAAGAAAAATTTGACTTGTTCGAAATAGGCAGGATGTGACGGCGGGAAACGCGAATGAGAAGAGAGGGATAAGGGGGAAGAGGTTGAATTGATAGGCTTTGGAAGGAAAGAGAATAGACCGAAAAAGGGGGGGAGGGGTTTGACTAATTGATAGAAGTGAAAAAGGGAAACAAAGGGAGAGAAGGGTGGCGAAATGCAGAGAGTAAGAGACTGCATGAGAAGGAGGGAATTTGACAAGCTGAAATGGTACAAGTGGGCGCAGAGTGGAGAGAGACTGAATGTGCTGTAGAGAGAGAGAGGGAGGGCCCAGTGGAGGTGCAGTGCACCATGTAATTGTCCCTTGAAAGTCCTGGGCATCACATAGTAAGAGAGAAAAGAGTGAGAGACCTAGAGAAAGAGAAATAGAGAGAGGAGACGAGAGCAGGGCAGTTCTAATGCAATTAGGGTCTGGAAATTGAAAGTACAATTCTCCCTGGGATCTTTGCAAGAGTGGTTTGTGTGTGTGGGGTGGGGGTTTGGATGGGCTGTTAGCTTTCATATCTACCAAATGTCTTCATCCCTCCCCCCTCCTGTTCAATCTCTTCATATCTCCCTCTCTCATTTGACTTCTCAAAATTACTCTCTCCTTCCACAGTGCCCTTCCTCCATTTATTGTCTTCTTCTTTCCCTCCCCCCGCTCTCTCTCCATCCATGCATTTCTGTATATATACATAGACCCATTGCCGGCGTTCACAAACACAAAATACTACTCCACCTATATGTTCCCTTAAAATGAATTGGTGTTCCAGTAAGGGCTTAAAACAACACCAGTCACTCTGGTTAATTACCTGCTCTAATTAGTTGTGTGCATAATTACCACTGGCAAATTTAAATGCTGTGCCCAAGAATACTTTTGGCCCCATTAGCACCTGTGTGTATGTGTGTGTGTGTGTGTGTGTGTGTGTGTGTGTGTGTGTGTGTGTGTGTGTGTGCGTGCGTGTTTGGGTGTGTTTGTGATGTGAACAGAAGCATTGCGTGTGCATGTCAGGTAGTGTTAGTCCATAGAGTCAACCTTTGCTTTCCATGCTGGCAGTGGGACAGGAAGGAAGTAGGTTAGGCGTGTTCTAATTGCTCCAGCAACAAGGTGATTGACTCCCAGATACCCCCATAGGCTCGTTAGCATCTCGTTAGCAACTGCAATTAGTGTCTTAACAGACAGGGTGGACAACGAGGGACAGCAAGACATTGGCTGCAGAGGTGAAGAGGTTTAGGATACGGAGAGTGGGTGAAAATCGTTCTACCTTGCTGAAAGACATGATTTGATCTACAGTATATTTAACATAGTAGACTTTCAACTACCCAGGTTGCTCTTAAGATTAGCGTAAGAGTTTGCCTTTCTGTTACTGCTACGCCACAAAGATGTGTGGCATAGGTGTGTGTGTTTATTTATTTAATCCTCAACCTTCACCTCCTGATCTAACATGGGAAAGGGAGATGTAGGTACACTGCAGGCTCAAAGTATTCTACAGCTCCATATTGCATTGTATTTGCTTAGCCACACTCACTTTTGATCAATCAAATCCAATCTAGAAAATTTCTCATAAACTATATCCCGTGCACATTTTCTAAGACACGTTAACTGGCATTTCACAGAGATGGATAGCAATGGTAGTTTTCAGCATCTATTGTACCAGTGTTTTAAATATGATAAATAATGAGGAAGGTTACCTAAGCATCAATGCTTTTTTTGAACAACATCCTGGCTCAAATCCACACTTCACACAGGTACCTGATACAATCGGAGTCTCACACTATTGTCCACCCACCCACTGGGAGTTTATTGCCTTGACGTTATCAATTGGACATGTTTCATCGCACAGTGTGTGGTTGAATTAGTCACACAAGGATCAACAGTACCTTCAAAAACGCCCTCCTATCCACGCCCGTTCTCGGCTCTCATCAGTCCTATACGCCTACACATATTATGCTGTGCCTAGTTCAGGCAATTATGCCTAAACAATGACATATAAGCCAAAGTTTAGAAGGGCTGGCAGTTGCAGCGAAATGTTGTATGGGAGTGGAATATGTGTTCACACACGACGCAATGATAATTATATTGTTTAAAGTAAATAGGCTGTTGACTACATGCTATTTGCGGTGTGAGAACATCCAACAAATCACTACAAGATAGATTACTTTCACAGGCTTTCAGGAACCAGCCAATCTGCCATACTTTCTGTAATATTTGTTCCATGATAAACAGTTCCACCTACCAAGTGCTAAGTTTATGAGTTAAATACCGCTTGTTGAATTTTCACAATTTTTTTTTCAAAATTTCACTCTACAAAATACATTTCTACAAATTAATTCTTAAATGACATGTTGTATCCCAGGACTTGTGCCCTTTTCTATCCATAACTTATCAATTCAAAGAGGAGATGGTGAGGAGGAGCCCAGCATGGGACCAAGGCTTTGGTGAACCCTGGGCTAATGAATTTATTCATTTATTTAATATAATGTTTTTATAAAATAAAATAAAACAGAATAAAGTAAACTTAACATAACCGACAAAAATCAACATTGAATTTCAGTCATAGAAATAGAATGTGAGTGCAATGGACATTAAATGGACAATAAAATGGACATTGCCGTGCTCATTTTACTAGTTCAAGAGAAAATGGAGATTGTTGTTATGGTGACAACATGAAGCAACGGAAACAAAAGACGCGTCTTCATGCCACTCCATGTCACAAAACCTCACCTCAGTGAGTCCGGGACTTGCCGCAAGTCGGTTTATACGGAAGTTTAACTCCCAATGAAAGAGTGGAAATTTGGCTCAAGCTCAGTTAGTAATGATTAGTCTGAAGTCTTATAGATCACAAAAAAACATTTCAGCGTTTGGCCAAAGCCTAAAGTAATTACTCTGTCTAACAAATAGATGTGATGGAATCACACAAACACACACGTACACACAGTCCCACACACACACTCACAAGTATAAAAAACGACACTCAACCCACACACAACCAAATAAATGAGCCGGCACTCCTCAGGCCTAATAGTCTGGCTGTAATTAACATTGTCATAGTGATAATAGCCATTTATCCCTGACATATCTCACACACACACACACACACACACACACACACACACACACACACACACACACACACACACACACACACACATGGTCCAAAACCTCTATCTTGTCTAGGCAGCTCGCCCAGCTGTCACCTCCCTCATCCGTCTCTCTCTTCCTTTCCATCCCCTCCTTTTTCTCATCCACCTCCTCCTCTTCAGTATTTAGACCTCATGATCCTCCTTTTCCCCCTCCTTCTCCTATCTACTCTTCTTCTATACTCTTTGTATAGTGTTCATTTTTCTCTCTTCACTCCATCGTCTCTCTTCCTTTCTCTCACTTCCTATTCAAATATTCGAACCACATCCTTCTTCGTTTCACCATGTGAAACGAAGAAGGATGAAGGAGGTTCTTTCTTCAACCTTTCCCCTACTTAGTCCGTCTGTTTCTGTCTCACATTGTGACCTTTTCTTTTTAACATGCTGTGTTCACACTGCAGAACAATATTGTCAGCAGAAAACTGTTTTCCCCCAAATTGATTTCTACCATAATAACAAAGACTGGCACAGTTGTGGTAGACAAGGCGTGGACCCAAAAGGAGATTCAACAGGTGGACTAGGTAGTTTAAAAGGCTCCTTACTGGTGGATTTGTTTCTAACAGGAACGGCAGGCTTAAATCAGGTAAACAAACAGAACCAGCGGACAGCAGGGCATCCACAAAAAACATTTTTCAGGCAGGTAAAAGGTGAACAGATAACACACAAAGGAGGGTGTTCTGGGAGAGAGATTCATTTATAGCTTACCTTAGGTCAGCCCAAAATACACACATGTACGCACGGGACCTATAGACATGCATTATGGTTGTGGAGAGATGTCAAAGTGATGGGGCTGCCTTAGTCAGCTGTCAGTCAGGGGATTCAGTAGTCTTGCATTACCAGACCTATCTGCTAGCTAGCTGCTTTAACAGAGTAATTTCCCAGTTTGGGATTAATAAAGTCCATCTATCTATATATCTATCTATCTATCTATCTATCTGTAGCGTAAATAATCTACACGTGTATTGGATTTTGGATATTAATATTGAATATCAATCTAATTAATTATAGATGAATAATTATTTGCACTCATGAAAATAGGACACCACTTTGAGTTTTCTGAGCCGAAGACGCTCAAATTGAATGGATTAAATTATAAAATATAACGTATAAAGTAATATAATCATTAATTATGTTTCAATTAAGATTTAGTATTTCAGTCTCAAATTGAAAGCCGTAGAGTTCGTAGCTGTACCTTGACCCGAGATTCTGTTCATGAACAAGATACAGATACAACGACTTTACCAATAAATGAAAGGATTTATTAATCAGATAATTAAAATAAAATAACCAGGTACTGTAACATAGAAAAAGGCAGGATAAATGACTGAGATATGAACACAGACTAACTGTTGAATTGAAACTTTAGTGATGGGGAAATGATTTGAAAACTATGAGGAAAAACGAAGACTTAGGGAGAGGACTAATTAATCATTTTAAACTGAATTTAAACTGACTCAACAGTCGTCTCTGATGGCGGCTCACAGAAAGAGCAAAGGTTTCGTCCTCTGACGATCTGTGTCCACCTTCAGGAGGAATCAACGAGCCACGTCCTCACTGGCAAGATTGCTTTGCAGGAACAGGGTCTGTTTGGCCGGCTGGCCCACGTCTGCAAGCAGTGTAGACGTTCAACAGCGGTGGTCAGCTAGCTGATGAGTTGATGATAAGACTCTTACAACTTGAGCAGAGTTGGTTTTCAATGAGTCGGTGTTCATTTGATGTGTCCAAAAAGGATCCACTTGAACAAATAAAAACTTTAGATTTGTAAAATGAAGGTTATTGAATTAATTAGTTTTACATCTGGAAATGCATTAGGATGACATTAGTTATTACTTTTGGGTTGTAAGAAAGTTTAGGAGTACATTTAAAACATGTTTTATCTGATAGCAGTCAACTCACTGTCTTTGTGGTTTCAACTTCACCCACATAGAGAGTTGGGTCAAAGGTGCAGCTGGAACAGCACCAGTCCAATACACAATCTGTATGTCACTAGAAAAAGAGTCTTTGGATAATTAAGGTGAATTAAAAATAATACCACCGATTTCAGGCTACACAATCCCCCACACGATGTGATCTTCAAATCGTCCATTTTGAAGGCCGATGAGGTGGTAGACGGCATCTCCGGTGGGAACAGCCAAGTGAAACAAACAGCATAATTGTTCACAGTTGATGTCTTATCCTGAGAATAACAAAACAAAAAATGCTATCAATGATTGTTACTAAAGGTGTTCTATTCTACTAGGGTTACTTAATCCTATCTAGCTATTTGAAATACTCATGCACTAAAAAGAAAAGGGATGAGAGATGAGAAAGTACTCAAGCCAAGCTGTCAACTAAGTATTAACATCACTGAACATATCAGACATGAGCAGGTAGCCAGCTGTGTATGCGATCATAGTCAACCTGTAATAGAATTAGTAGGTTTTCCACTGAACCTACGGTCTTAACGAGGGTCTCGGTATGGGTGTTAAGCATCAAATCGTACATTGAACGGTTTTCAAAAGTTTCTAGTTGGATCGGTTGTTTTCGTAATTCGCTCTAGAATATCACACTCAATTTCAGACTGCAGTTTATTATAGCGCTTGATAGCAACTACTGTATGTAGATAGCATTGACGGAGGAGATTGCTAAACTCAAAAAGGTTTGGTTTTGTCACCTGTTGGTTCACCCACAGTTGTTAAATCTTAAGTTAAATTTAGATTAAAAACAGATTAGAGGCGACAGTATTGTGGATGGTAAACTTGACTAGAAAAACACATCTCTAAAGTGCTGTGTTAGCACAAGAGTATTATCTGGCTACACCGCCTATCTATTCTAGCCTGGCTCCGCCCTCCTACTTACTTCCACTCAATTTTCATTTCCCTTCAGTACTCCGTCTGGGTTTGTGGTATATTCTTAGGTTTTCTCCGGTCAAATATTTGGCACTCCAATCAGCGAACAGAGGGAACGAGCGAAGCCATTCGGTCCATTGTGGCAGCAACGCTGCCAAATATCCAGAAGTTGAAGCCCGAGCAAAAACAATCTTTGCTGAGTTGTGTTGGTGGCCATGATGTTGTGGCCCTCCTCCCCACGGGGTTCGGGAAAAGTTAGATTTTCCAGCTCGCTCCGTTAGTGGTGAAGGAGTTGGCTAAGGCTAACGCTAGCGATGCTCATGCTAAATATAAGCCGATAGTTGTTGTCGGTCTCCCCTCTTGTTGCACATGCGCATGACATACGTCACGACCAAACGTTAGCGATTGGTTATGGCAGATCCAGAGTGGCTCTGGGCAGATCCAATAGTTTTAAACTTCAACAGAGTACCCGCCTTCAAGGAAGTTAACACCTGTCAATGGAGAGAGGCCAGACTCTCTGTACAAATGAAATGTACCAGAGTCTGGTAGGACCAGGCTATATTTATTCTGGGATAGGGGAAAAAACACTCTGGCTTGTTTGTATGTCCACCAATCACAGCCGTCCAGGGCCGTGCTATGCCCCAATAGTTGAAGTAGTGAGAGGGGAGGGACATCCGGATGTCAGGCTTTATCCCAGCCAGGTACATCTGTTGAGCCAGACTAGGGGTTCAGTCCTGATGTAGATAGTACTGGTAAAATTATTGGATTTCAGGTTAAGGGGATTTAATTACCACTGTGCCTTATGGCTGTGTGGCATACAACATTAACCTGAATGCCTTTGGGTAAAATGTGCTGCATCAGACACATAATACACTTTTACTTTCTTAATCTAAACATTCAAAGACAACCACATACTGATACACGTATGCAGACTGTCTGTGTTCATAGATGTAAGGAACTGTTGTGATATTGATGATGCAACAGTTTCGAGTAAACAGTATTGACTTATGTGGCACAGGGCAGCCGCTCTGCTTAATCACAATTTCAGTTGATGTCAAGGTTCATTTACTTTAACAAGACCTGCAAAAACAAGCTATTCTCAGGACTTCTCTCTTAGACAAAAAGAGAGGGAGACATTTTAGGAAAAAAACAGAACCAACATGGGTAAAGTAAAACCATTTACTTGTAGGCATTACTGCATGCCACTTGACAACAATCGGCAACATAAAAGTGTTTCCCCCCCCCCCACTACAACTTTAAGGAAAAAACTATATATTATGTGTACATTATTATAGACACTTTTAGTAGTTTAGTTGTGGCCAAATAGCTAGATTTCACTTTTCTAACTTTAACTCCTCTGAGCTATTTCTATTCTTTAAATTACTTGCCTCTGGCTAGTAAACAAGCTTAATTTCCTGCTGTCTTTTTTTAACCAACATTACTTGAGTTAGGAGAGATGATAATGAAGATGAAGATCACAAAATAACTGGTCTGCTCTAAAGCGGTTACATCTCTTTGGGGAAAAGGGTTGCATTGTAAATTGTAAAGTGTCCCTTGCTCTATACAAAAGAGTTCAACTTATCTAGCAACAAAAAGTTTATTTTGGTTTACTGTGCTGGGGGCTCTCTGCACCAAATGCATGAACTTACCCATGTTTACATTTTGTATAGAGATTGCCCATTGTAATAACAATACTAACAATATAACTATAACAATTAAATCAAAATATCATTAGTTGAGGCAACAAAACACAAAAGACTAACAGTAAGGCCGGTTACACACTGCCTGCGTAGCGTGAGCATGGCGTTTCTGTTGCGTGTCAGCTGCGTGGATTTTTCTATGTCTTTACCCACCAGAAACATATCTGACGCGGTGCTGCTGCTGCCAGCCTTGTCTGGACACATGTATGTTTCCCATTGATAAAATGAAATACCATGTTAAACATAGGCGTAGTCGGGGTGGAGAGGGGTTGCAGTTCGGTGGGCTGGGGATCTCATCGCTGCTTTTTGCAGATGATGTGGTCCTGATGGCATCATCGGCCTGTGACCTTCAGCACTCACTGGATCGGTTCGCAGCCGAGTGTGAAGCGGCTGGGATGAGGATCAGCACCTCTAAATCGGAGGCCATGGTTCTCAGCAGGAAACCGATGGAGTGCCTTCTCCAGGTAGGGAATGAGTCCTTACCCCAAGTGAAGGAGTTCAAGTATCTTGGGGTCTTGTTCGCGAGTGAGGGGACAATGGAGCGGGAGATTGGTCGGAGAATCGGCACAGCAGGTGCGGTATTACATTCAATTTATCGCACCGTTGTGACGAAAAGAGAGCTGAGCCAGAAGGCAAAGCTCTCAATCTACCGGTCAGTTTTTGTTCCTACCCTCACCTATGGTCATGAAGGCTGGGTCATGACCGAAAGAACAAGATCCAGGGTACAAGCGGCCGAAATGGGTTTCCTCAGGAGGGTAGCTGGCGTCTCCCTTAGAGATAGGGTGAGAAGCTCAGTTATCCGTGAGGAGCTCGGAGTAGAGCCGCTGCTCCTTTGCGTCGAAAGGAGCCAGTTGAGGTGGTTCGGGCATCTGGTAAGGATGCCCCCTGGGCGCCACCCTAGGGAGGTGTTCCAGGCACGTCCAGCTGGGAGGAGGGGGAGACCCAGGACTAGGTGGAGGGATTATATCTCTAACCTGGCCTGGGAACGCCTCGGGATCCCCCAGTCGGAGCTGGTTAATGTGGCCCGGGAAAGGGAAGTTTGGGGTCCCCTGCTGGAGCTGCTACCCCCGCGACCCGGATGGTGAAGATGGATGGATGGATGGATGTTAAACATAAATATATACTGATTTGATTACAGCAAAGACAACGGAGGCAGTATTGACGGCAAAATAGGCTACAGAATATTTCGTTCTGTATTGACAGGTGCAATATTAGAAAATCGTTTTTTTTTTTTTTTAAATGACATTCATATCTGTATTTATATCAAAACCTAGATACTTTCAAACATCAACATGTCATTTATTAATATGTATTAGTGTCAAAATGACATCTATTTTGCTTGGAAACGCTTCCAACACGCTTGCGTGTCGCGTGAAAGATAGGCGTCGGTCCTATTTCTAGCATGCACGCATTTTCGGGGCGGCTCGAGCCGCGTCTGAGACGTGCGTGTCACGCAGACAGTGTGTAAGCTCTAACCTGTTAACATGGGAGCCGAAATATAAACGGACACGCCACACAGCTGACACGCTCGTGCGACGCATCCAGTGTGTAACCGGCCTAACCGGCCTAACAAGTTATTTGGAATTGTTTTATTTTATTTATTTTTTTTATTTAATATTTTTTCTGTGGGACCAGAGGGTTTATTAGTTGTCTTTATCCCAGCTGATGTCACTGCACCTATTTCCCTGCTTTTGTTTTTAGTTACATTTTAACAACAAAAAATTGTCCATTCAAAACAGCCACATGGGAATTATCACTATCTATCCAAATGTGCTTACTGTGTGTATGTGAATACCCAGCTTTCTTACAGCCAACATGTGCAGTACATTAAGGCATTTAAATCTAAAATACTGTCCAGGGCCACACCACACATACAGGCACACCCAATAAGCACACACACGAAAGGAAGTGCGATACACTTGATGTGTTTAATGGGTCTGTAGTAAATTACAGCTAAGTGCCCTCAACCAATTTTCCTTTCACAGCTGAGCCCTGGCACACACACACACACACACACACACACACACACACACACACACACACACACACACACACACACACACACACACACACACACCACACACACACCACACACACATGCAAGTGTCAGCAGGCAAACACACTCACACAGAAAACACTTTGTACAGGTTAATGTGACGAGCAAGACACGGAAAAAATAGCTTTAAAGAGCAAATAAAATATAACACAGTTCAGATAAAGTCAAGGTCCAGACTGTTATCTGTATTACTATGTGTTCATATGTTTCTATATGAAATTAGTCTGGTACTTCTTATGTGTTTTCATGTGCTAAATATGCTTTTGGTTTGATATTCAATTGTCTAAAAGTAGACTTACATCTTTACCTGAATATTACCTTTCTGTAATATGTAGCTGCTTTTGTTGAAACCTAATTCATACAATTGCATATCTTCTGATTATATGCAATCTGCATATGTTGTACATGAACCATGTTTATGTAAATGCAGCAAGACAACCCAACTTGAAGCAATCTCTATTAACGTGTTAACCTAGCCGTGAAAATGAAATTGGAGCAGTAACATGCTGAACATCTGATTTGCACACATGCACACCTTCATTGACTTCATTGCTTCACTAATGCAATATAAAATGCTATAAACATGCATGCATGTTGACCTTTAATTTTCTGTGGCCTGGCAGTACAGATCTCTAATGCACACAAACACATCCAAGCTTTCTTTATGTTTAATTCTGTTGTTTTTAGTCTCTTTACAATCAGATACAGATACATAACAAAACAAGAAGTTTAGGTTGAAAGTAAGAAATGGGGCTATTGCACAAAACCAGGATAAGGGATTAAGCCGGGATATTCAAGTTATCCTGGATGAATTTAGCTTTGACTTGATTGCACAAAAGCCGGTTGAATTAAACCCAGCCAAGTATCCATGGAGATGTATTCTTTGCAGTTAGCCTGCTCCAGCCAGGCTAAAATTAATCCCAGAGTCTTCTGAATGTGTTCTGCTTTATTTTTATTAACATGCATTACTTGTCACCATTGCTGTCACAAGTTTGATTTAAATCCTACTATTGCAGTTGTTTAGATGGTTAGAAATGGTTGCACTGGCACCGGAGATTGAATGGGACAATGTAGCTGTATTCCCAGATGACATTAATTGCAGACGGGTCAGAGACCAACACATTCATTATTTCAGATGACTGATTTAATTTTGTTGTTGCTTGTCCTTCTCTAATAAAGGATAGTTTGTGTTACTCCTTAATATGTAGGCCTAATGTTGTTTTATTAGGTATTAGTAGCTTACTTTGGTTTCATAACCTCAATTTTAGTCTCACATCACTGGACCAATAACTTGGCCTATATAGTGTAGTGTAGTGTACATTCATCACACAAGGAACGCCACAATGCTTTTTAATCTTTTTATTTTGGTGCTGTCACTTGTCAGCTTGGAGCTGGGGAGAGAAAAAAAAACACGATTAATACATTGATTTACAGATATGCTTAAAGTGTGTATTGAAGTCACTTACTTATTTTTCTAGTTTCTGTATCTCCAGATCCAGTTTCCTCAGTGTTTTTTTTTTTTTTTTTTTTTTTCCATACCAAGGTCCAGATCCTGGAGACTTCTTTTGCTGACAGCAATCTGTACATCTGCCAGCTCTATTTGTTTCTTCAGATGTCGTGTGTACAGATATCTGACAGTTTGTGAATTCTGTAAACCACCCATTGATTAGCACAGCAGGACTTGTGCATAATTTAGATTTCCTTTAGCCAATACTGCAGAAGTCCATACCCCCTGTCATATTGAAAAGTATTTGTATTGACAGGATGTGCCAAGCCATATGATTTTAATAAATAATACTCACTGTATCATCGTCTGGTGGCAGGAGAGTGACTGTGTCGCTGGACACTGCAAGGGAAAACAAGGTCAGACAGTCCACATATGCCTATATAAATGGTTGATTGTGTTTGATGTGCAGTACTGGAAATTTACCTTGTATGAAGAGGGCAGTTACTGCAGGTGGAACAGAGTCAGTAGCTGTCCCACCCTGAATCCCTTCCATCACAGGCCTTCCTTAGTTTAAGACAAGGGCCATTTCCTCAGCTGGGGTGAAGTGAAATGAGCCTTCTTCTTAACTGCTAAAATCAGTTTCATAAATCATAAATTATGTGAGAAGGCATCTTGTAAGTAATTTCCACATACCATTTGCACACTGTTAAGAATTAAGGTACTTACCAGCCTGCAAAATGTGTTTATATTTTATCTTGACTTGTTGCCAGGTTCATGTTCAGGTCATGTGTGTTCTGTATGAACATTAATTGTAGAGAGATATTTAGAATTAGCTTATAGAGATGTGTGCATATGGTTGTAAAACACATTCTCGCATTGTGAATAAGGGTTTGAAATTAGGCCTAGTCTAGGGTACATTTCCCGAGGAACATTAATTCCCTCTGCCCATTTTAAGGCAAAGTAGGCTAAATAATAATACATTTTATTGATATAGCGCTTTACATGGTACTCACAGACACTTTACAGTAAAACCAGCACATTTAGCACATAAAAACAGATAAAACCAACACAAGCATATTAAAAACAATTAAAACAGAGTGTACAACTTTGTAAAAATGTGGAGTGGCAAGTAAGTAGATCTTTTTAAATCCTTACGCATTCAGTCGGTCCGCTATTGTCTGCCAGGATTTTTCTCTCTGTTTAATAACAGCAGGCATATTTCCCTTTTTGCATATTATATGCTTCACCTCCTCGTAACTTTCCATTGAAGCTGCTGCTCAGTGGAAACATATGCCACACGCGTCTTCTCCATTTCTGCATCAGTAAATCTATGATCGATACCGTGGTCTATTTAAGAAAGCCGTGAACTTGCACTTATCCCAGCTATCTACACCTGGCTTGACATAGCTTCACCTTCTCATCCTGGCTCGGCCAAACGTGCAACAGATTAAGCCACGATGAGTGGATCACACAAAGTCAAACTGCGCTTTTTCAGTTATCCTGGATTTCTTGAGAGAAATGAGAAACGTAACATTGCCAAAGCAGTATAGGGAGATAAAGATCTGCAAGAAAGCATCCAAAGAAAACCAATGTAATGAGAAGAAAACAGTATTCTGGCCACATTGTTCTGAATTCTTCTTTTTCCCTTTCCTGCCCTATTATGTACCGTACATACTCAGATGAACACACTATTTAGTATTACACTGCTTTGCTCCTGGTCACACTCAATAAACCATCCAATAACAGCGCTCTCCCTCAAACTGTTACTTTGGCTGTAGCTTATTCGTCAAGACATCATGGAAGTTTCTTAGTAAATATAAAACTGCCTGTGTATTCTCCCCTTTATCCTCTCTTCTTCTCTTTTTATTTCCTCTCACAGTGTCTAACTTGCAGTCTTCTTCATTACCAGTTTTATTTGTATTTCCCTTTCTTGTTTATGTATTCTTCTCTCTCACACTTTTTTTAGTGTATGCGCACACAGAGAAATAACTGCAATTTAATAACGACACAAGGTCTTGATGAAATCAAATCTGTTACTAGAAGATATTTTTTAGCTTCCTGATGAAAAAGCCACTTACCCCATTAACATTTAGCCCAATTAGCTAATTGGATAATATGTTGATAAATAAAGAGGTTTTAATTTCTTTTTATGTTATTTGGTGGCTTCAACATAGTGTTTGTGGTGTTTACACATGTGTCTGTGTGTGTGTGTGTGTGTGTGTGTGTGTGTGTGTGTGTGTGTGTGTGTGTGAGAGAGAGAGAGATAGAGCAACAGAGAAGGAAGGCGAGACAGAAAGAGAACTGCTTACATACTCTCATTGTCACAGTTAGAATTGAATTTGTACAGAAGAGCAAAAAGCTCCAGTTTTTTCACTGTGTCAACTCTTTTAGAACACTGTGTGTGTGTGTGTGTGTGTGTGTGTGTGTGTGTGTGTGCGCGTATGCGTGTGCACACAAACATATTTATTTTCTCTATTGCTATTCCCTCTTTTTCCCTCATCTCTCTGACTCACTCATGCACACACACAAACACACACACACACAAACACGCGGGTGTATGCAAGAACATACATGAATGGACCTCACATTCATTCATACATAGAAATACTTGACACACAAGACCTCACCACATGCGCGCACACACACACAAACACACACACCTCCTCTGAGCTTATCTCAGTGCACTGTGGAGCAGCTTTTGAAGGCAGTAGGGAGCCAGCTGTTGACGAGCCACTTAATAATTCCCTTGGACAGGCATGACATTTTTTCCTTTTCTCTCTCTGTCTCCTTTGCTCTTGCTCTAATATTCTTCTTCCTGCTGTGTTTTATATATTTTTTTCATTTTCTCTATTTTTCTAATTTTGTGCTTTGTTTTTTTTTTGTACTCCCTTCTCTCTGTCTCTTCCATTTCTCTCTTTATTTGCTTCCTTTGATTCATCTTTGTGCTAGTAAACGCAAGACCTTATTAACATGAAGGTTAATAAGGTACCTGCAACAATAGTCTGCTTCTTGAGTAAAGTACGGGGTAATTAGGCAGGTTTTCTGAACATGCATTCCACCTGCATTGGACCTACTTTATTCATATTAGATGACTGATTAATTTTTCGCTGTTACCATTGGCAGTTTTGGTTTATGTATTCTACCTCTCTCCTCAGGGAGTCAGTTCAATTATGATTAAACATGAACATAATTCAATTAAGTTTCTATCCCTATTAGAGATGCTTGTTCACCAACGTGTCGTGTTCAACCCAGGTCGGGAAGAGGGTCATGGACTCAGGTCAGCAGACGCAGGTTGACCCATGTAAATAGACTATCAATTAATGTTTAACCTGTCAGTGTATCCCTCTGAATGTGGTATTAAGGCCTACAGTGGCACAGCAAAATTCAATGCCACTTGTTTGCAAAATATGTGGTTGTAGAAGCTTGGTGATGTAAGGACTACTCGCAGGGCTGGTTAGTAAACTACCATAGCTGGTTAGGTAACTGCTAACAAGCTAGCCATAAGAGAACATGCTACCACTTGTCAGCCACAACACATCTAGTGATCGCATTATGAATTGCATGCTCACTAGTTTTAAGTGTCCCCTTGAAACCTACATTGTGTTAAAACTAGGGCTGTCAATCGATTAAAAAATGTAATCTAATTAATTACATACTCTGTGATTAATTAATCTAAATTAATCACATACATCATTTTTGCTGTGAAAGTATTTTAAATATTTCAATTCAAATGAATCAATGAATAATCAGCATTAGTGATATTAAAGTTAAAAAAAACTTGTTTTATTATTATTTTCACTGTTCAAATAATGGCCATAACAATCAACAATATGACCTAATATGCTGAGGAAATAAATTCAAAATTGCTTCAGGAATAAAGTTGGGTATCGTTTGGGTTTTTTCCGATACCGGTGCTAAAACGGTACTTTTAAAACGGTGCCGGTACCTTAACGGTGCCTGAACCAATACCGATACTTTTTAATAAAGTAAAAAAAAAAGAAGGGTACTAAACAACAGTTGGTGAAATTAAAGAACAGCTTGTTTATTGCTAAGGCCATATGGTCAAAATTAAATGATTTAATAATAATGTAATAACTATAACAATTACTTATTTCACTAGTAAATTGCTGTTGAACGACAAAAACAACCACCAGATGGGAAAAGGACATTTAACAATAACTTTGAATGCACCACAAGGCTATAGGTTACCAGTTTCATTGAACGCACCGTCTGTGTTTTTCCGACAACGGCAGCTGCAGATCCTCTACAGTGAAATACAGTCAAACATTACACTGTTTAGTGTTAGCTGTCTGCATTTTAACCGTGTTTAATCCAGCTACTAGCTAGCGGTAGGCTAACATTAGCTGCTGTCGAGTGTAGTGTTAACTAGCGTCACGTGCAGCGGTGTTTCTGTTGCCTGTAACGTCTGTTTTAGAGCATCCGAAATCGTTGCTATTCGGTCTGGTAGATACTGGTCGTTAAGGCACCGGTGCCGTATTAGTACCGGATTTCGGTACGCAACCCTATTCAGGAAGAAGATTTTTATAAGTAAATGCTAATCAATGATCCAGGCAGCGAATTCTTGTCTCCCTCCTTCATTTTACAGTCGAATGGTGGCTAGAACCGCTCTGGGTCAAAGGTCAATATGGAATGGATTAATCTGCGTTATTTTTTTTAACACGTTATTTTTTCTCAGATTAATTACTCGAAATTCACGCGTAAGTTATTTTGACAGCCCTAGTTAAAACTCACTTTTGTTTTGTTCCCTTGTGGTGAGAATGAATTTTTCATTTGCTTCTCCATATTTTTATACTTTTATTAGATTCCGTGCTTTGAGCCATTTCAGCCACCATAGCAGATACTGTACAACCTACATCACCTCTGTAGATCCTCGATTCAGATAAAGAAAAACTCCACACACCGACACAGAAAGTAAAACTATTTAATGGCCACTTTTTTGCCAGTTGCCAGGATGGAAATCAGATATAAGGGTTTTGCAGGAGGCAGCAATATAATACCTGCATATCCAGTAACTCATTTTTTTATTTCTTTATATGGTTCACTGGTTGTTGTTGTTGTTGTTGTTGTTGTTGTTGTTGTTGTTGTCATTTCTTTTGGCCTGTGGTGCAGATAGCAGAGATGTAAACGTGATGTTATCTGTTGCACTACTATAGCCTCCAAGAGGCTACTGCGACGAAATACACATACAATTTAACATACACATATAAGCTACATACTAACATAAACACATCCAGTCTTCCTCTTTGATTTTTATCCCTCCATCTGCTCTCGTTCCCTTGAGGCGGAAGAAGAATCTTACAGTTAATTCGTAATTCGTGAAAAAAAAGAATCTCTGCAGGTCTACTTTTTTTGTGCCCTTCATCTTCCTCTCCTGTGCTCCCTCTTTCATCTTTCCATGCTTTTAATCCTGTTTGTCCCTGCTTCTCTCCCTCCTACTCTTCCTCACCTGTTTCTCACCTTCAACCTGCATAACTCTCTTCTGACGTGTTGCATATCTACAGTATCTATTTCTGCTTTCAGGCAAGACTGAGCAGAGTGTAAGGAGGAGAGGGAAAAAACTAGGAGAATTACAGATTAAGAAAATGTATTTGTGTGTGTGTGAGAGAGAGAGAGAGAGAGAGAGAGAGAGAGAGAGAGATCTCATTAAAGAAAAGGTCATATAGCGGTGTGTGGCAGAGAAGGATAGGTCATTAGGAAACGTGTACTGGTCACATTCGCTTAAACTCTTGAGTGTGTGTGTGTGTGTGTTAAGTGTGAGCGTGTTTGTCAGAGGTCCTATCTTGTTAAGTGTATTTGTGTTATTTGTGTGTATAAGTGTGTATCACTGCTGATGCCGTTTATACTTGTGTGTTTGTGTGTATATGTGTTTGCTCTTCTCTTAGTCTTCTTCCCGTTTCTGCACTTTTACATAGGTTTCTATATGTAACTGTGTCTGTAAATGTTTAAATGTATTTAACAAACAAAATACATGTGATGGTCGTGGTTCTGAGTTTCCATGTTTCCCCCACATTTTCTTGTGTTTGTGTGTCTGTCCTTGCTGACATCCTGCATCATCATGTATCCTCTTAGTTACTGTAACAATGTTAAAATGTCATTTTACATTATAGATACACACGCACGCATGCACATGCACACACACACACACACACACACCTTGCTTGCACTGTGCTTTTTACTTGTGTGGTAGAGCAGGTTTTCCATTAATTAAAGTTTTGGTGGTTTGATCTCTGGCTCCTTTCGACCACCTGCCGAAGCATCTATAAGAATTGTGGAAAGTACATTTATTCCAACAAAAAAATGTGCAAGTCCATGTCCTAACTTTCGAAAAATGTGCTCAAACTGAAGATGTAAAATGTGTCCTCACAAAGACAAAGATACAAGAACACACACATTATTGTACACCGAAGGTGCAGAACATTTTGGATTGAAACCATTTCAATGCAAACTGTGTCTGGAGACAATGCAGTACATTTCTTCTTCATCTTCTCTGTTGGCATCCTGTATGCTCTGCTGAATTCCACAAGAGACCAATAGCAGATACACACAAACACACTTCCCATCCAGAAAGAGTGGGCCCAGCGAAACACAGCATAATCAGACTGTGTGTGTGTGTGTGTGTGTGTGTGTGTGTGTGTGTGTGTGTGTGTGTGTGTGTGTGTGTGTGTGTGTGTGTGTGTGTGTGTGTGTGTGTGTGTGTGTTGGCGGTGATAAATGCCCTCTTGGAAACTCAATGCCAAATAATCAAGATTGACGCTGGCACACTGCGCTCTGAGGTGTCTGTGTGTGTGTTGGTTTGTTTGCGCTATTTTTGTTGGAAGGATCTAATCAAATGTAATCATGTTGATTACATTAATTGTAAGGTTTATAATCGCGTCTCTTTCTCTCTCTCTCTCTGTCTCTCTCTCTCTTCTCTCTCTCTCTCTTTCATTTAAAACTCTCCCCTGGTCCCTGTTTTTTGTTTATTCCTGCATCTTTCATCATCTTCAGACATGTCTACTTTGTCTAAAACATAAAAAGTAAATAGGACTGCTGTCGGAATAAATAATTCTTAGAAATAGAAGAATTCACAAAAATTGTGAAAATTTGAAAGACATTTTTTTTAAATGAACATTTTGCCTATTTCATTCTTCTTTCATTGCAGATGTTTCAGACTTTAAAACATGTTTATAGTTACTTTCCATTCAGGGCTATATTATAATAACATATTATAGTATAACTAGAAGGGCACTTGCAGAGCGCAGACCTTGCCCCGTCTCGCAATATTAACGAAAGTGAAAAATAATTTGTGTATCTACCCCCCTATTTGGATCCGCTCCAAAATGTAATAGATTCCTGCTTGGCCCATGCTACACCCTTCCACAC
Organism: Sander vitreus; assembly: GCF_031162955.1. Taxonomy (NCBI): domain Eukaryota; kingdom Metazoa; phylum Chordata; class Actinopteri; order Perciformes; family Percidae; genus Sander; species Sander vitreus. Next base: position 25,686,278 of record NC_135859.1, read on the forward strand.
ATTTTCATGAAAATTGGGCCAATAGTTGTTTCGTTATCCTGCTGACAGACAAACAAACCAAGAAACAAACAACCAACAAACTAAACCTCAAAACACAACCTCCTTGGCGGAGGTAATAACTTGGTAGACTGTAATATAGTGCCAACAGGAAGAAACTGCGGCTTGAAGAATGATTTCTTTTAAAGAAACTTTTTCTTTCTCTTTCTCTCTCTCAGGACACAGAGGTGGTAAACACAGCCATTCTTACGGGTCGGCGCGTCGCAGTGCCTATCAAACTGGTTACCGTGGAAACCACCGGGCAAGTGAGGGAGGTGGACGACTTGGTCACCTGCAGCTCGACAGATGTGGACGTGGTCAAGGTACACACAGAGAGATACGTATATAGGAATTATAAATGAATTTGGTTTATATTTCTACCCACACGAACACACAGCTCCCGATGATCTGATGCATATTCAAAAACACAAATTCCGGCATTGCATTTTGAGGTAAGTATAGTAAAGTAAACCAGTTGATATTTTGCTTTGTGATTGCAAAACATGTGCTAAAGTAAAAAATGGGCTCAAACTATTCAAAGAATATCTTAAGTCATGGTCTATCAGGTAAGTTAAATATGGATTAAAAAAATCCTTTTTCAAGAGTTTGAGAAATACAAACGTTTAAAGAATAGGGAAATCACAATAATGTGAGGAGGTAAACTTGGGGGTATTTTACGCAGCAAGGGATCCATCTTGAATCATCATTATAATCTAAAATCTTGGAGGATTTGTGCTGTTCTCTAATTCGCTTTGTGCAACGGAGCATAATGAGACACTTATCACAGTGTGCAGGTCTTTTTTTAAATCTCACTTTCCATTTACTGAATGTCGTATTAAAGTCTCAGAATTGCTGCTATGTGGGGAACTTTGCACTTACTTGACCATAAAAAGCAATAGTTTCTTTTTTGTTCTGAAAGAGGGAACAAAGGTAATTTATATTTGCTTCAGTGTTTTGGTAAAGTAAAGCAGAACTAATAAAATACCATGAAAACATGCTAAACAGGTAAACAGATGTGTCCATTAGAGAAACTCCATAGATTGCTGTGTGATTACTAAACTACAGCTATAAGTCCCATCTTTAAATAAAGAAAATGGTTTGGTAAAGGTTGTTTTCTTTTCAGCTTCCAGACATTATAGAAAATAGTCTAGTAGCAGGTTGCATAAAAAATATGTCTGCCATTCAGCTGATTAAAAGTGCCCTGTGAAGTTTACATGCAGTGTTACTGACCAAAACACACTGTGTACATCCTTTAGGCCTAACAAATCCTTCGATTGATCTATATTTACTTGCTAGCAATCTTCCTCTCTTGCCTTTGTATTTTTGTCTTTCATGGCGAGCTACCTTGTATACAACGTCAATCATGCATATCCTCATCCATATGCCTGAGAACAAACGAAACAAATACCCACTCATGAAACTATTGCTCCAGAATGTAGTGGTCAAAAACTCAGGGTAGTGTTATCTCCCAACACAGCTTTCTGAAAAGTGGAAGGGCATACATAGTCAAAGTATGCCTGCTCAATCTACTGTTTACTTTAATTAAATTTTCTCCTACCAGAAAATAACCACATAAACACCTGCGCTCTTGTGTTTATCATACTTATTTGTGGTTAATGAAAACAAGGTTAAAGGTGTGTGCACGGAATCCCAATTTCTAAACTTTAATGCATGTCATCACTATCCTGCTTTTCTTTTTGACTCTGTAATCAGTCCTTACTGTCCGCTTAATCCCCTCAAGGTCACGGTCTTGCACTACCCCCCTGTGCCCTCAGTGAAACGCATCTTGCTGTGACAGTTTCAATATGAAGCCAATTTCCTGGTACAAGCCGACAGGAGTGGTGCCGTTTAAGTACAATCAATAGCAACACAGTGAAAATGGAAGGAACTCATTCAGATAGATGTAGTGTAGTGCATGCGTGCTTGCATGTGTGTGTGTGTGTGTGTGTGTGTGTGTGTGTGTGTGTGTGTGTGTGTGTGTGTGTGTGTGTATGTGTGTGTGCTTGCGTGCCTGTCCTTGTGAGCATGCATGTGAGTGAAACAAGTAGACAAGGAAAGTAAAGAGTTTGTGTGAGGGATGATCACATTTAGATCTTTATAGACAACAAGCATACAAATACAGAGATGCCTTTATGGAGACAGCATAACATGTAAATAATACCAGATCTTAAGCTTAACGTTAAAACAATAAGCAATCTAAAGCAGCATTTAGAGAAACCCCAAAGCAGAGTTTTGTCTCAACAAATTCACCTGATTTTGACCGCTGGAGTATTTTTGACTCTGTTAACTCAGAGTCAGACTAATTTTAATACTTACCAGGATCTCCAGTCATTTCTATTACTTTACTTCAGACTTTCTTGCTGTACATTTCGCAAAGTGAAGTCATACAACTACCCATAAGTGCTGCTTTTTTTTTTAATGAAACTGAAATATGTTGAACTCATGCATTTTTGTCTCATTTCTTAGCTACTGATCAAACCCTTTCCATCCATTCTGTATGCAGTCATGGCACATTTATATATAGTACTAGTAATTCTTCATTTCCTCTGCAAACCAGGGAATTTAATAGCAGGGGTGGACACAGACTTTACAAGCATTCATAGGAAACTGCTATCCTACCCTGCTGAAGTGTGAGCATCAACCCTGCTTTATACCATTGAAGCATGGACCCAAGTTTTCAGGATGAAGAAAAGATCCCCTGAATTACTTCAACATCCCACAAATCTAATTACATTATATATATATACATATATACATATATATATATATATATATATATATATATATATATATATATATATATATATATATATATATATATATATATACATACTGTATACAATGTACATTTTGGGTAAAGCAAGGCAATAACAGACAGGATTAGTAAAATAATACAGAGGCCCTTCTCACCAACTAAAAAAAAGGTGCTTTGAACAACAGCAGCTATTAAATAAAAACACATTTTCAAATATCTGCTGCTGATGTTTTATTTATGATGTACAGAAAGTGTCAAATGGGAAACGCTAAATCAACCAATTCGGATAAATTTTAGTACAGGGCGCCAATACTATGACAGTCATTGTTATAACACGGCACAGAGGAGACACTATAAGCAATTTAGCAACCTCCTCTTTCTTGCTGATTGTGTTTGTTTGTGTGGAAAAGAGTGTGTATGTATGATTGAGTGTTAGCAAACTGTTGTTTGTTGACATCTGATGAAAGATGTACCCTCTCTTGTATTTCCTTTTACACACACACACACACACACACACACACACACACACAGAAAGCTTTAACACAGACAGCTGTTTGACAATGGAACCCATAGGGTACAGCTTCAGGTAGCTGTAGCTGTCAGTGAGTCACTATGACAGCTGTAAAGTGCAATCCAGAGAGCCGACGCAGCATACACAGAGGACTATCTCACCCTGACCTGAGGCTCTGAAGCAGTGCTTCCACAGGCTTCATACAAAATGTGTATCTCTTGGCAGGCCTAAACTGCTACAGGTCCCTAACTAATAGCACAACAAAATACTAAGCTGTCCATTTAGATGTGCATGATTTAATGCCAGGCTCCCGTTATTTACATCATACAGTGGCTTTTTAATAGGTCCGGTTCGTGCTAAATATAACTTAGTTATCTGATAATTTTCTGACTTTACATTTTGTAAAGATTGTTTGTGTGCAGTGACTCTGGCACACTTGATTTACACCAACAAGTCCTTCATATTATATATATATATATATATATATATATATATATATATATATATTTTGTTTGTCGAGAAAGACACAGAAGACACTGACGGCCTATACGGCTGCCTTCTGTCTGGTTTTAATATTACAGTAAGTCAACTCAACTTCATATATATCGTACTTTACACACAACTTAGTGGATCAAAAGTGCTTATACAGCACAGAGAGAAAAACTGAAAAAAAGAAAAGAATCAGAATCGAGTTTATTGCTAAGTAGGTTTTCACCTACAATGAATTTGCTTTGGTGTTTTGGTGCATAACATAAACAAGTAAGAGAAAATTAAATCAACAATGAAAGCAAGTGATGCAAAAAAACAAAAGAATGGAAGAAAATTAAAATAAAAATATTTTTAAAAAGTGCAATATAAATATAGGAGACATACAAAACAAAAAAGTATAAAATGAAGTAAAAAATGATATCTAAAAAAAATCACACAATAGAGAAACCAAACACCACCAAGTCCTCCGACTAAAGTTTGTCCATGATGAACAAACTCTTGAACTTTAGCCACTGAACATGGCAGCCTCTGAAATGCGGCAGTGCATTTATCTTTGAAGCCATGTCTCAGCAGAGCCACATAATACTGAATTCATAAGATACTTACCGCTGTAGTAGCTTTTACAATTTGTTTATAGGTTCCAGACCGTTGCAATAATGAAAAGCATTAAGCCAGCAGAGAAAATAAATGGGTGAATCCAGCAAACACTGTAATTTCCTTCACATGTGTTTTAACTGTCACATTACACTTTTTTATTGCAGGTTTGTAGAGCAACTGCTCCACTTTGAATGCAGAATAAACTCCTGAGGGGAAAAAAACTGTTCCTCTGCTGTTGTAAGTTACAAGCAATAGTCTGAGGAAGATTAGAGTTCTCATTTGGATTTACATCGCATTCCATTAACCAACCTTTTGTTTAATTACTCATGGTGGATAAATGTTTGCAGGGGGAATTGCACAGTGCTTTACCCTTCCCTGCTAATGAACGTATGGATGGAATGACTAGCTAAGCCTGTCACTGGCTGTTGTGTACTGCTGTAGATTTCACTGATGCAGCTTGTGTTGTTCAGTTTAGCCCATATATCCCTGACAACAACATAAGCAGCAGCGATGTACATAGGTATTAACTTTCTCTCTTCTTCAGCCCTCCCCTCCCTCCCTCATCTCTCATTCTCTGTCAGTGTAAACTATCTTGTTAAGGTCCTGCGAGATGCTGTCATTTGTGATGCGTGTATGTGCATGTGCTGCTATTGTTGACAAAGCAGTATGTGTAGGTCAGTGGTGTCAAAGCTAGTAGGGGACAGATAGGGGGCAATCACACACATACACACAAATTAGTACCATTGTCGTAACCTCACGCAAGCCTTTCTCTGACAAAGCAAGGATGCAAGAGGAAGAGAGATGGGATGAGAAGATGACGAATGGATCGATTAGGAGAGCAGAGGAAATAAAATGAGAGATCTGGGAAGTAGGGGAAGTTGAAAGGATACAAGACTATGGATGAATGGGAGAGAAGGGAAATCAATGTAAAGGGATTTTGAGAGGAGGGTTGCTGATGACTTAAAAAAGCAAACACAAGACAATATCCCACCGTCTTAACACCAAGATCCCGGACCAGAAACAATTGACCCTTTGCTAAGCCAGGGTTGGCCGGTAACAGCTCTGTCCTGCTCGATTTTGTGGAAGCACTCAAGCATTAGTATTTGTATTCAACCAAAGAAAATGTTGTTCGAGTGGAATTCTACCTGCTCTCTAACGAATTGATTTGTCAATGGGGAAAAAACATCTCCACGATATTTCTATCTCAACTAAATTGTCCACAGTGCACTAAATGGTAGGTTTGTCAACATCGCCGCTGTTAAAACATTTGCGTATGAAACATCCAAAAGAATACGAGTTGTGCATGAAGGAAACTACAGCCAGCAGCCAAAATGCAGCAACTTCAGGTACGGCAAAGGAAGGACAGTCACAGCTAAAAACTTGTGTTAACCAGACGACGATGATTAATGTTTTTACTGGGTTAATGGACTGAGGATGGGAGTAGGATTCGGTATTCGGTTTCGGATTCGGCAGAATCTTAACCAGTGGATTCGGTATTTGGCCGAACACCCAAAATCTGGATTTGGTGCATCCCTACTAAGTATGTCCGCTAAGCAGCCAAACAGGGTTATGTTAAAATGAAAAACAGTATCTTATCTTATATTTTTCTGTATCATACTTATAATACTACTTCAAACTAACTTTACAATGCAATACAAGAATAACTTTATTTCCATGTCATCTACATTGATTATCAGCTGATGAGGATGCCGGCTTTTTGCCTGGGACATGCAGTTTTATCCTCGTTCTTTCAGCACAATATCATGTATGTACAGTATGTATCCCTCAAGAGGATAATCCCTTTGTTCCCAGGGTCCTATGTTCCCAGGACATGTCTGTTGATATAAACTAACATTGTGATGATTGGTCAGGGCTGACTTCGCAGTTCATATTGCAAAGGAAAGAAGGGAGATGGATGTTTCAAAATGCAGTTTGAATGGTAAAAATCTGTTCAGCCACTGTGGAGATATCAATGTCAAAAGTCAAGAAAACTGTCTTGCCCGCCAATTTGAGGCAAGTTGAGGAGTATAGCATCAGTAGGCTTTAAGCAGTAGGTGATTTCAACATATTGATCCAGGGAAACATTGAACATTTGATCTAGGGTAAAAAAAAAATCCTGAGGACATAAAACCATTTAAAAGGTCTTCTTAATGTGTCATATTACATAAGAGGATATTGAGCTGGGAATAGCATAAGACCCTGGGAGCATAGATACGCTCCCCCATAAAGTGCTAAGACACCTTTCACAAGGTTCTGGTTTTAAAATTAATCAGTTGGAAACATTAAAAACTTTTTTTGGAAGAAAGCTGGATGGAGCCAACCAGCCCATGTAGCTAATGGTAACTTACGTAGCTAATGTTTACATAATTAGCCAATGGCAGTTGTCATTTCAGCTGACAAGAAATGAGAAGACTGCTTTTCTGTAGCATTTGTGCCATGAGAGACCAGAAAGCTTGACAGGCATAGCAACAGTAGCTAAGAGGGGCAGGCATGAATTAACATATGGTCATTTCACACACACACACACACACACACAGTCATGCATTTATGGCCAGTGCCATACTGTAACTAAATATATAAAAAAACAATACATGCTTTTGTTCAGTTTCTCCTCTGGACATACACACACTTTCTATTATACTTGTTTCATATTAATGTTGTTCACACAGACACATCCAGGGGATTTGAGCGGTAATTGGTTAGTGTGGAGATTCCTTTAGTGATGTCGTCAGTAATTGAATTTGACAAAGAGGAAGACAAAAACACTCTGAAGTGATGAAGGAGGGTGTATGTGTATGTGTTTATGTTAGTGCGTGCGTGCGTGCGTGTGTGTGTGTGTGTTTGTGTGTGTGAGAATGCATGTTTATGGGAGATTTAGAGTGTGTGTTTCTGCATGTGTTAGGACAGATACAAAGCAGATTAAGAATTGATCTATGTGGCATTTAATTAACCGGTCGCAGAGCTTGACACGCGCCTACGTGACCCCACATGCAGACACACACACACACATCGCTCTGTCCTTGGAAAGGTGCTATGTGTTTGTACTAACAGTAGTCTATATCCTTGACGTTCAACTTCCGGGATTGTTCTGGCAAAGCGAGACTACCAACAGTAGTGGAGAGGAAGGACCTTCAGCTAACAAGACCATCTCTGCAGCCACCTCGTGACTACAAGTCAGTCATCAGGATAGGGAATTCAACTCACCGGTCTCCTGCTGACTCTGCTAGCCTGTCCAGTAAAATGTATCAAATGTAAACATCGACCTATGGCTATGACCCCTACTACGTGGACTAGCAAGACCATCTCTGTGTCCATCTCAATCTCTATATCAGAGGGGCTACCGACGCAAGCGTAGAGGAATGGAACACCGACTGTGACCTTTCTGCTGGGCATCCTGCTACCAGTGTGCAGGCGTCTGACGCTGAGCTGGGTGTAGCTCTGTGCCTCCGTGCCAGCGTCAGTTTCCAGTGGGATGTCGGGAGCTGTGGTGTCCTTTTGCATAGACTTGGCTCGATCCTGGGGTGCCGGTGCCATTCAACCGTGTGACTCTTATACTGTGATCTGACGGCCGCATTCTGCTTTATGATGAGTCATGCACAATTTCAAGGAGCTGATGGGATAACATTTCACTGGAATTATACCTTGTACGAGATTGATTGATTGATTGATTGATTGATCGAAACCTGTAACCACATTTGAAAGAGAAGTGATGAGCATTTTGCTTTCACATTTACATTCTCTTTTTTTATTAACACCCCTATTTATATCACTGTAATTAGCAGGTCGAGCTCAATGCTAGGCTCAGGGAGGCTTCATTGCTTTGATGAAAAATTGATAAACACACTAACTGTTGCAGTTCTCAAACTTGTAACCATTTACCTCTGCCTGCAACTTTCTCCTCCTTCTGTACTGTGGGTTGGATTTTGTTATTTTGTGGCTTCAGTTGGGTTAAAGTTTGGGAATGAATGAAGTGTTACAGTTTTTTTGTGAATAGATTGGGTGCTTTAAGGAAGGGCTTCATCATAGTTTCAGGTAAGCGAACATCAATCAATTGGATGCAGGTTTCTGAAGGTCATGGAGCTATTTTTGTCGATGGAGGTGGTAGAGCACATCACATTTAAAAGACAGAGAAGGACATTTTTTTAAATAGAGCCTACATGCTTTCACTGCACTTGAATATAAAAGAGGGGGAGGCAGGTGAGAGGAGAAAGAGGAGCCAGAATCCTGATGGCCACCAGAGGGCAGAGAGGCCAAAAAAGTAATTTAATCAATTAGTTTGTGATTAAATGTTTTCTGAATCTTTTTTCTTCTTCATTTGCATGTGCACTCCGTATAACACTGTCGGGACTGCTCACACAGTCCCATTGTCTAGACTCTCCATCTTCTACAATGTGTGCAGGTGCAAACCTGTGCAGTACGCTGGATACACTCCCAATTAATATTGAAGACAGGAGTTGGCCTTAAAGGTTTCCAGATAGCAATTGTGAAAACAGTATTGAGTAAACATGTTCATTGATAGTGAGTACAAATCAGAGAAAGATCTGCACTGGACCAAAGCTAGGCTTCTATAGGAATAAATTAGTACAGTAATAAGAAAACTGGATTCACAAAAGTATGACTTTCAAATAAACTCATTGTTTTATCATGCTAGTGAGAAACAAAGTATCACCAGTAAAAGAACAACACTGTGTCCCCATAGGAAGTACACGTATAACATAGCAATACATATCACATAAGTAAAAAATAAAATGATAAAGCCTAAAATCAGTGATGGCAGATTAAAGTTGCCAAGTGGGAGGAGATACTGGTTCTGGAAGTATTTTCCCCATTCTGAATTCCCTTTTCAAATTTGTTTTTTTTTCTTATAATAAAAACACTCAATATTCCTCAACATACACAAACACTCATGAATAATTTAACAATCCTTATGTTATGGCCACCATTTTTATTTTAAACCCTTTGTTGGAATCACTGCATGAAAAGTGGGATTTTCGTCAGTAAGCGGCATTGTAGATTGTCGTGGAAGTTCAGGTTTACGACTACACACAGAAATTTGCAGGCAACACCAAAAACTGCTGTGAATTGTCGGAAATTGACGTGGGCCTTGCTTCCCCGTTGTCTTCCTAATCACCACCGTCCCGTTGTTGTACACAAATCAATAGATTAATAATAACGTGACAATTACACGAACTGCCGTGAGACCGTGTTGGAATCAAAGAGGTAATCAATGCAACATGCTTTGTCCTTGCAGTTAACACAGCGCTATAGCTGCCAAATTCATCCAAACAAATCCAAAGATAAAGTATAATCGTTAGCTTCCGCTAACAGGATTTGAAGCTCTGTGATTGGATGTTTCATACCAAAATGCACCAGGGGAGTTGTACTTTACTTCTCACCATGTGTTTTTATGAACACAGGCTTGTAACTTCATTTTAGTTTTTTAAACTGATATTTTCTAACACATTTGGTAATCTTTTGCACTGATTTCAAAGGAATTCCATACCCAATCAAGCTAGCAATGCTGCAACTGTGAGTCTCTTGTCTATAAAGAAAATTAATGTAACTTTTCCTTACAAAGTTCAATATAGATCTTCCAACTTTAGTTCACTACTGTACCTGGAGATAAAAGGCTAGTTCCCACAAGGTTCGACATTCAATGCTTTTTTTGTAAAGGTTAGTATCATGCTTCAGTAAAGGCAAGGTTAAGGGTTGGCGTTAGGCATGAAGCAATTATGGGTGAGGTAAGCCACCTAAGACTTTATGTGAGTCAATACAATGTCTTCACAATTGAAAGAAATGTGTGTTTGTGTATGTTTGAGTGTTCAGTATAAAGGGCTGACAGTACTATCAAACTGTGGGAAGACATTAGGGAAGAAAATAACTTGTATAAGTTGAGATAGCAAGTGAGTGTTATTTTAATATGACATGCTGCATAAAATGTAGAGTTAGGAAAAAGAAAACCATTTATGAAAACGTATCAGGTTATTTATCAGAGCCGATAAGGCTCATATGTTCTCCTTTTGCTGGCTTCTTTGAACTATATGCACTAAAAGCAATCATTGGTGTCTTAGTCAGCACAGGTGTAATATCGTATTTTGTTAGCGAATCAAAAAAAAAAAGATAAGCAGGTTTTGGTGACACCAAATCCCTCTTCTCCCTCTGGGGTTAACAAAACTGCTATTACCGCCATTTCTTCTGAGTACATTTCCTGTTACTGCAAATTGTTGCTTGCACTATGACACACCATTTATAACGTCAAGATGAGTCGTAAAGCAACTTCAAGCCTCAGGAGCAAATGTAACTAATCAAAATTAATTGAATCTGTCTAACTCAGAGCAATTATATGTTAAGGTTTCTCTGCTATGGTTTCTCTATCCCGTTCTATTAGCTGCACCCTTTTGTGTGTCACAGTGCCAGAATTGACCATAAACGTTATATATACTGAGTGCTTGTTGGATGCTATATAACGTTCGGTCCTCTGGCAGTGAATATGAATTATGTCTATTGTGTCCCATTGTGTACTTACTTTTAATCACTGTAGGAGTTGTCACTGTGTACATGTATTAAAGTCACAAGGACAATTTTCTATACATGTATTGCTCCTGGCTAAAAATAGCTATTTTTAAAACACTAAGAAGGCTCGACACAACATGAAACTTTGCTCGAAGTATGACCAGGGTCTCTACACCTTAACGAAAGCATTGATAACATTGTTTGTGTACCCAGAGTTTACTAAAAAGAAAGGTTTTGAGCAACTCACGTTAGCAGTTGTTGTTTACACTAACCGCCATTTTCCCAGTCAAAAATAGGCAATCTCCGAATGCGAATGAACGGACTCCATAGGAGGAAATGTCATTCCTATATGAGGCTCCTTTTTCAACTATAAGGTCAATATTGTGTTTCACTAATGACAAAACAACGAATTATCCGTGCATTTATATGGAACTAAGCTTTTGGAGCTTTCCATATTTACTCTCCTCCCTCGACTATTTTTGACTGAGGAGAGAAACTGGGAGAGTCCAGGGGCCTTGTGTCATTTGAGAGCCTAGAAAAGAAATGAAAGGTAAAGTGGATTAAAGGCAGAGGTCACACACACACATACACACACACACACACACACACACACACACACACACACACACACACACACACACACACACACACATATATCTAAACTCGCATTTTCCATTTAGCAGTAACAGGCTTAGGAAATAGCCAGCGATTTAAAGTGCACAACATCAGACCAGACCATTAGCAACACCCAAAGACATATATCTGTGGGAGCTGCAACCTTGAAGGAGTCTAAAACTATTTTTCAGACCTCCAGTGATCCAGTTCTTATACAACGCAGAAAGAGATTTTGTTGTTAAATCAGCAAAGCCCTGAATGTTCCCCAGTGCATCCCCATAAAATGTTCCACAGATAGCTTAGTGACAAAGCTTCCAGGTAGTGAGTGAAAAAAAAAACTTCCCTCGAGACTTTATAAAAAATTTAATGTATCAGTGTCACTCACTTATTTGATCAAGTTTGCTGATAACCAGAGATGGCAAAAGTACTCACTTCCCGTATTCAAGTAGAAGTACAGATACTTGTGTTAACAAATACTCTGGTAAAAGTAGTACTGATTTAACTTCTTTACTCAAGTAAAAGTAACAAAGTACAGGCTTGGAAATTTACTTAAAGTATAAAAGTAAAAGTAGCCTTGCAAATGACAACCGTTTTTTATGCAAAGCTACCTGGACCACACACATGTTACTAGAGTGCAAGCAGAGAAACTTCAGTGGACATGGAAAAAAGGCTCTTTATATGCCATTGCCTGAATTTTAAATGGATGTCTGCCAATAGGCCTAAAACATCACATATGTGATTATTGTGACAGAGACTGGGACTCCAGGTTAAACAATTCTGACTGAGTAGCAAGATATGAATTCAATTGTGATTCTGTGAGAATTCAAACATGAGTCCTCTAACTTACGTCTGAGAGGTTTGAGACATTAACGTTAACATTAGCCCAAAATAAAGTCGATTTGAGACAAGACCAAGTAACGTTGACGTTAACGGCCTTGAGTAACATTAACGTTACTACAGTACTGTTACACTAAATCAAGTTACTGAATTTGTTTTTATATCAAGATATACATGCAGTTATTGTATCAGCTAGTATTAGTTTAATTCAAATAAACTGAACGCTCGCTAACCTTAACGTTACTTGGGTTACTTAAGTAGATGCTACCGAACCAAGGCATCGTCATTGCTAGCAGGAGAACAAATGTAACTGACCATTAACGTAAACTAAATAAAGTTACAAATAGCTTTTGATAACAACAAAAAGATGCATTCACCTCTATGTGTTTTTTCAAATTCGATGGTAAATTCTTGAAAGCCAGCAGTTCGTGGTGTTTCAGTTGGCACAATTTGCAGCACATTATAACAATGTATATTCCCATCCAATTAGATTGAATTGAATTGCCGGTATTGATGACGCAAAAAATAGTAACTCCACTGAAATTATTTGAAACTAAAGTAACGAGCCAATTTTGTAAAATGTAAGTTTAGTAGAAAGTACCAATATTCCTGTTAAAAATGTAAGGAGTAAAAGTAAAAAGTCGGCACAAAAATAAATAGTAAAGTAAAAATATCTGAAAAATCTACTTGAGTACAGTAACAAAGTATTTGTACTTCCCATCTCTGCTGATGACACAGCTTTGGTTGGAAGAAAGGGAGCTTATTCCTGTCCTAGAAGTGTTTGCAGTGGGGTAATGACAACACCAACAAAAGAAATGCATTTTCGCTTTGAGATTATGGAACCATTGGTAGGTCTGTGCCAGAGTCCTACTAAAGCAGCGAAGAGGCTCACAAGGGAATTAGCAGATTCCTCTGTCTTAATATTCTTTTTCTATTTATTGTCTAAATGGATCAAACATTGTCACCACTATAACCAGTCTTAATTGGAAGTGAAGAGAGCTAAATATGTTATTTCATGTGTGGTTACTAGTGTAGATAGAGGCAAATTGAAAGTGAGACATGAGTGAACAAGAGAGAGGGAGTAAGAGAGGAAAGTTGAGAAAGAGAGTGAATTGTGGGTCAAAGTCCAAGAAAATTAGAGAAAGTCCGCATAGAGAGGAGGTCAGGGTGGATGGATAGGTCAAACAAACAGAAGACTGCTGTGCATGTCCTGTGTGAAACCAAAATTTCACTTTGACTTGTTAACGTAACATACTTAACCCACGTCATGTATGCAACATTCTTAACTTATGTACGTAAGTTGCTGTAATTAACACTTACATGGACTTATTCATGTTTGTAAGGGTCAGGTGTGTTATTAACTGGTAATAACTGCTTATTACAAGCACCTTAAAATAAAGTGTTACCTACTTATTTTATTTATCTTTTTCTAAACCTAACCAAATAGTTGTTGCGTGCGTGCGTGCGTGCATGCGTGGTGTTATGCTGTGCCCTTCTTCACACCTGCTCTCTCACCTCCATAAAATATACTGGCCTTAATCAATAACTAATTACCTGCTAATTACCATGCTAATATACACAGCAGCAATCACATAAACACACAAACATCCACATATTGATAACTTAAGTAGGGTGGTGCCATGTGTTACACCTGCAAATGCTGTTTCTCACCAAAAACATACACAGGCCGTATTTCAGGGCTATCACTTGATGAAGGTCAAACGGCCAAGAACACAGATTGACTACCAATAAAAACAATCTGAAATGATCTTCCATTTTTTTATATATATATATATATATATATATATATATATATATATATATATATATATATATATATACATACATACATATATATTATTTAAAATGGTAAAATTACATTTCCACTGTGTTTCATTCTGCAGGGGGGCTGCAGCTCCCATAGCACCCCCACTTCTTGCACTCACACTCCCCATTGACCTCCATCCGTCTCTTTCTCTCGCTCACCCTGACATTTTGGCAGCTGTTGCCATGCCTCCATTTTCCGTTCCCTCAGGGAGCCATGTTGCTTCCTGGCAGTGCATTAGCGCCCCATCACTGGCACACATGGACAGTTGAGACACCACAGACAGGACTGCTGCTAGCTGTGTGTATATCGCTCTCTCCTGTCCTGTGCTTGACCTGTCTTTGTAATGTTGCAGTTATTGGTAAGGCAGATCAAGATCCGAGTAGCAACTGTGTGTGTGTGTGTGTGTGTGTGTGTTTGTGTGTGTGTGTGTGTGTGTGTGTGTGTGTGTGTGTGTGTGTGTGTGTGTGTGTGTGTGTGTGTTACGTAGATTTTAATGTTTACGCTCTCAAATCAATGTTGATGGATCAGCTTTACTATGTACTGAAATACAGGTTACTAAATGGACATTTCATAATGGTATGTGTAGTTTTGTTCGGGATTACTCGAGTAGTAACACTTAGATTATGGAAGAATTGTATTGCTTTTAGCAAAATTTTGTCTGTAATGAACATATTTGAAAAAGTAGCCAAAATGTAATCATTCAATAATTCTGTTTTGATTTAACATTCATTTACCTCCAAGAGAGTTTAGTGCAACTGAAAACAAGGATACGATTTGTGAATTAAAGTTCTAATGGGCCTGAAAGTTTGATCGTACTTTATATTAAATTTTTTTTTAGCCTGGACCTGGCCTGAAGTCCAAAGCCCAAAGCCAATAATTTGACACACACTCTCTTTCAATGTATGCACATAGCCACACAGTCTCAGTGCGGTCTGCTGTTATAGGTTACCTTTCTAGCCATCACGATGAAGTGAGCCAACTGTTAGCACTCATCAAGCATTAGTTAACCAGCAGTCACATACATCAAGACAAATGTAAACCTCTTCATCTGCACAACCTAAAATAAACCAGCAATCTATTGCTTAGCGCCCCACCTATAGTTTTGATGTTTTTATTTTCTGCCTAAAACCAACCGAAGCGCACAGAGTGCACATGAAAATGTACCCAAAGACAACCAAAGTATCAAGTCTGTCCTGTCCTGTCACACTCTGGTCGGGTTGCAGACTTCTCAAAGAGCCACATCTTTACTCTTTGACAATCTGTATTTTTATGCATAGCAAGTTAAATGGACCCTTACATTAAAGAAATATTCAACCAACTTTGTATCATAACAATGTTCGTACAGTAGTATGTTTAAATGACTGTTGAACTTCCCTCCATCTTACCAGTGCCAAGATCTCCATACTCACAGGCTGAAAAACGCCAGATGACACGTTTTGGCTGTTGCTCATACACACACAAAGAGAATAGAAACGGATGGAGAGAGAGAGCTGCCCCTCTCTGATAATCAAACATAAACCAAGATTCTGTTACTGCATCACCTAAAACGTTTTCAGACACATAGTGTAGCTTATTGTTTAATCGTAAAATGAGATTTTCTTTTTCTTTTTCAAATAGTCTTTGAATCATAATGGTAAAGATAATAATGGTGTTCCACTGCCTCTGCCAGCAATCTCTTAAATAAGTATTTTACCGTTGGAAACAGGGTCTTTTCATAAAACTGGGCTGTCTATACAGGGGAATGACGCAATTTTTTTTTAAAATTGGTGATAAATGGCCTACAACTACCAGAATGTACTGCACCGCACATGACCAATAAACACTCCCGTTGTTGGGTGACATAATGCGAGCACGTCACAAATCAATATGGCGGTCGGCTGGTAACAAAAGTTATATATTTCTACATGTAGCTACGTACAGTTATATTCAATCAGTTGAGGTAAAACTGGGTAGAAGCCCCAGGGTGTAGCTGCTTTTAGAGCTTTGGGAAGCAGTGACACTTTAAATTTCCTGGAACATCACTGGATATATTTTCCAACTGAATAAATAATAATACTTGGAATCCATTTAGAGGTCGAACCTCTAGTATTAGTTTCGAAAAGTTTTAACCCTAACCCTAATTTACCGCAGTTTTTATGGTATCTTTCTCATATCAAAATCTTAAATACACTGTGTGTGTGTGTGTGTGTGTGTGTGTGTGTGTGTGTGTGTGTGTGTGTTTGTGTGTGTGTGTGTGTGTGTGTGTGTGTGTGTGTGTGTGTGTGTGTGTGTGCGTGCGTGTGTGCGTGTGCACTGCTTAGAATCCCACCAACTACGTGAAACACCTGCACCTGTCTCCCACTATACCAGAGAGAGAGAGAGAGAGAGAGAGAGAGAGAGAGGGATTGAGAGAGAGAGATGATGATGAAAAACCGTGAAAGAGCAAAAAAATAATGTGGCTTTGTGAAATAAATATAGAGCTAGAAAAAGGGAGAGGCATGCTGAGGGAAAAATTGTTTATATGCTCAAGGAAAATGAGACATGAGGCCACACATTATGAAACACAAATCTAATATTTATTTCCGGATGCCACATGTATGGCTCTTCATCAATGAAACATTAACATATTTCTTTAGACTCCGGAAAAGACGGATACTTGTGCTTCTTCCTCCTCTCTGTTCAGTAAAAAATAATTGTCCATTTCAGTTTGAGGTTACAGGAAAATCAGAGCAGCCCAGATGTCCTTTTTCCCCAGCCATGTCCTCAGCTCCTCCTGGGGGATCCTGAGGCCACCTCATGCTGGTTGGGATGTATAATCTCTCCAGTGTGTTGTGGGTCTGCCCCGGGGTCTCCTCCCAGTCGGACGTGCCCAGAATAGGTCTACGAGGCATCCAGAAGGCGTCCTGATCAAATGCCTTAACAGTTTCTAGTTCCTAAATTGTCTCCAGTCATTTCTTTCTCTGCCCTTCTTTGTCACATTTACCGCGTCTCCTTCTACACTTAGCCTATTTAAAAGTTGAGAGAAAGAGAGAGAGAGAGAGAGAGAGAGATTTTCTAAATCAACTGCAGTATTGCTGCATTTCCCACTGCACTGTTCTCTTGTTAGCAGCCAGCAGTCTACCTCCACTGCAGGGCTATTAACATTAGAAAGGCCAAGCTGTTGAACTGCTTTTACAGAGGTCGAGGGCCTGGCCTATCCAGCATTATACCGCTAATGTTTACATCCACTCACGACATATTAGGAAACAATGTAGTGTAAAATTGAGAGGAAAAAAAAAAAACATGACAGTACAAGCAGGTAATCACTAGCATGATTAGCTCCATAAGAAGCTGAACAGACTCCACAGTCCACTAAGTCTGTCCCGGATTAACTAAATGCCTTGAGTACAGCACACAACTTTTTAATAAACATTGTTTTGAAGTTTAGCATGTTAAAGCTTTGTCTAAATGGCTGTTTGGTAGGATAACTAATTCATTCAGAAGTTACAGTACAAGTGTTAATCAAACTATACAAAGAATGAGGGAATGGTATGTGAAAAGTATACATGTAACAGAGTATATTAACTCAACTAATTCAATTCTTTTCTACAACTTTCAAGATAGAAGCACTAAGTACTAATGCAGGATAGAAAAATAAAGAATATGTGAATTGTACTGCAGTGACTGTTGTACCTTTCATTTCAATATGATTTTTATAGCATGTCAGAAATAAGCCAAAAAAGACCAACTCTAACAGCAAGTACAGACACTTAAAAAAAGCAGCCCTTTCACACACATCTACACCCACACACCTAGGCCACAATAGGGCCATACAAATAGACATATTGGGGCCAGTGTTGACTTATATCCCTATGCTAATAAGCATGCTAATTCGCACAACTGTCCAACCCACATAAAACACCCTCCTGCATTTTCCTTAAGCCCAGACCTCCGCGGTAAAGACATTAGAGTCAACGAGAGAGTCTTTGAAGTATAAACTACTTTTTCTTTGTCTTATTGGAGAGAGATGGTAGAGAGTGTAGAAAGAAGAGAGTTTACCGTAACAAATAATTTAGGCATGGTAGGATCTGAATAGGTGAATGTACATCATCTGAACTCGCTGTAAAAATTTGACCTGGTGGAGGCAGCCATTTAGTTTATTAGTAGTAATTGTGCTAGTACCGCAAAACAAATGCCACTGAGACATTCCTTCTGATTGCTGTTGCGTTACATTGCTATTAACTGGTAGATATAGTTCAAGGGACGTTGAGTTTATATTCCCTAAATGCCAGCACAGCAGCAGTGCCAGTATAATCAAGAGGAGAGATGTACTGAAAACTGGATGCAGGATGAACAACAGAGCGTAAAAATATTAGTTACATCAGTGGTACCAGAAGCACAGTTAAGATAAGATATTTAAATGGTTTTGTTTTATTATAGTGGTTTTACTGTAAGTGCAACATTATCTCATACTTGCCTTTATTTTCTTTTTTAAACCACTTTTTTGGTGTCATTCTAATTGTGGTTATGTACCTCTCTCTCCTATTGGAGGTTTCCATCCAATAGTCCGATGAATTTTAAACAAACTTATCAAATGGCAGTTAAATGTATTGCTGACAGCTTATGTAGAACGCTTTCATGAAATATAATGTTTAAATAGCAATGTATGCATTGTATAGTCTCAATGGTAAAAATAATTGTGGTTACCAATTAAAATAAAGTACCCAAACGACCAATGGCTCAATGGGAGAAACAACAACCTTAGCGGTGCTAAAAGGTTGTGGTTAACAGATTTTAAACCACTATGGGGTAAAACTAGGGCTGTCAATCGATTAAAACATTTAATCTAATTAATTACATACTCTGTGATTAATCGAAATTAATCACATACATAATTAACGGTGCCTGAACCGATACTTTTTAAGAAAGTAAAAAAAGAAAAGAAAAAAAAAGGGTACTAAACAACAGTTGGTGACATTAAAGAACGGCTTGTTTATTGCTAAGGCCATATGGTCAAAATTAAATGATTTAATAATAATGTATAACAATAACAATAACTTATTTCACTAGTAAATTGCTGTTGAACGACAAAAACAACAACCAGATAGGAAAAGGACATTTACAATAACTTAAAATGCACCACGAGGCTGTAGTTTACCAGTTTCAGTGAACGCACCGTCTGTGTTGTTTCTCCGACGGCAGCTGCAGATTGTTACACACCGGTGTTGAATCCTCTACAGTAAAACACAGTCAAACTTCACACCGTTTAGCGTTAGCTGTCAGCATTGTAACCGTGTTTAATCCAGCTACTAGCTAGCGGTAGGCTAACGTTAGCTGCTGTCGAGTATTGTGTTAACTAGCGTCACGTGCAGCGGGGTTTGTGTTTCCTGTAACGTCTGTTTCAGAGCATCAGAGAGAAGTGCAGACATATCAGTGGCACCAGATTTTCGTCTGTATGCAAACGTCAATATGGAATGGATTAATCTGCGTTAATTTTTTTTAACGCGTTATTTTTTCTCAGATTAATTAATCGAAATTAACGCGTTATTTTGACAGCCCTAGGTAAAACTGAACCATTTATTGTGCCAATCATAGCAGCCTTATGTCATTATGAGACTGTTCTCCTTCGAAAAATTACAGCATCCGTTTTTCATAAATACACATGCTCATTGTTAATTTAAGAAATGTGTTTGCATAGCATGCTGAATTTATTTACCAACACCAGAACTTTTAATTTCAAAAGCGCATACAGTGTTTAAGACTTGAGATACATTTTTTTCAGAGCTCCATCCAGCTTTATCAATGCAAAAAAATCCCACCCAATAGAAGGGAATGCCGTCTTTTATCTTACATCAGCTAATTTCTCTTTCATACTTTCTTCTCTCTGTCTTTGACTTCTCTCTTCCCGTTATCTTTCTCCCTCTTCCTGTATATTTTATGTTGTTGCTGTCAGATTGTCACCTTCTGGCTGTTTTTCCTGTTAAATTTGTATAGCTCTTCCCATTCTTTTATTTCCATTACTGGATTTCTTTTTATATTTCTCTATTCATCTCTCTCTCTTGATTAGACAGTTTTTTTCCAGAGAAAAGCAGAGTGCAAATGGCCATTCGAGAACATTTTACTCCCCCCTTTTCCAAATTCAAAATGACAGGCCCAGTGATATTCTGCTAACTTGTGTGTGTGTTTGCGTGCACCTTCCAACTGCTCTCTCCATCAGCTGTCTATTATCTGAGCCAAATCACAATCATATATGGGGTTACAGGCTGCTAATGGGTGCACTTGTGTGTGGTGTGTGTGTGTGTGTGTGTGTGTGTGTGTGTGTGTGTGTGTGTGTGTGTATTTATGTGTGTGTGTGTGTGCGTGCGTGCGTGTGTGTGCACGTGCGTGTGTGTGTGCGTGTGCATGTGTGTGCATGCAGAAAACAAAAACTCGTGCCTGAATCCCAGCCATATGAAACTGCAGAGGTGATTGGTCTAGTGTGGGATTTTTAAATGACGGACAGGTGGGAGGTCTAATCCCATCAGAGAGTTGATTAGTCGGTCCCTCAGGGCCCGCCCCTGTCTACCGAGTGGGCCCTTATTGGATGATATGATTTTTAAAGTCAGATGGATTGAATGCCCGAGGCATAGAACAAGTGAAATGGGCAGAGAGGGAAGGAGGGAGAGTGTGAAACATACAGAGAAAAATATTGCAAGATGAAATCTGAGAGTGAGAGAGATGAATGGATTGCGTTGCAGGGAGAAAATATATATCTGAGAGAGACTAATAGTGAAAATCCGAGAGTCTAAGAGATAGACGGAAGACAGAGAGAGAAGTAACTGTAAATTCAGACAAATCACTTAGCTTGAAGGGAGAGGAATATGGCTTTAAATAAATGACTCAGCTTGGGGAGATCGTCTGTAAATGGGGGTGAGTGGGTGGTTGACTTTTGGGACTCCTGAGTAGGTTTTTGAGGAAGGGAAGGGGAGTCGAGTGGAAGAGGGAAGTGTAATAAGCTTAAAGTTCATTCCATAGTCTGAATAGTTTATGCAGCGCCACAAAACCAGTAAAAAGCTAGCAGAGTTGTTGTTTTTTTGTGTCTTTGCTGGTTTGTTTTTCATTCACTGGACAGGTTTTACATTGTGCAAGAGCTCAGCACAATCTGGAAAAATGAGGTCTGGAGCAAACATGTTATTATTTATGTCTTTAATAACACTTGTCAAAGGTGAATAATGCTACAGGCTAATGATAGATCAAAACACAGGAATGCTCTCCCAACTTTTATCACATTTCCCCATGTGTGTTGATAACTGCACAATAAACAGCATACACAGAGTAGCACAATGTAGGTGATATAAAACAGTATATATAGGCTGACATTTCCCCAAAATTCCGTAGCCGAGTTGCTGGAACTGTGGGAGTGTTTGAAGCCAGAAGTGACAACTCTAATACAAGTAAAGCAGAAATTGGCCAGTACACGAAAATCCACATTCACTCGCTATAGGACCTCATGCACTAATTTGCGCTTTCTATACAATATTTCAAAAAGCTCACTCTTAGCAGATGAACATAAGGTCTCTCATCAGACCACTTTGGATAAGAAAAGCATATGATGCACAGCTCAAGTGTGCGTACACTGGTAGCACTGGCCTGTCACCAGAGAGAGTCAATACACATAGTCCAAAAATGAGCTAGAGTATTATTTTAATAAATAAAGTCACCAGGGCGGTCTGAAAGAGGTCTGTAAGTACTGACAAATGCCCAATGGTTGACACAAATTAGTATAATGGAACACGAGCCGCAGGTGCCTCTCAACCAACAGGACCATTGCTTTTAAGGTCGGATATTCACAGAACAAGCAGAGGTTCCTTTGGGGGATGGCGCCAAGACAGCGGCAGGTGGTTTGACAAGCGCACAGTAAGAAGCCGGATTGTTACAAGCATTGCATGTTCATGCACATTCATGCACATCAGATCGAGACACGACCATCAATTAACCTCTACACAAAGCCACGAATAAAACATGTCATTTTCTCTGAAACAAGCCTGAGGTCTGTGGGTCAGAAGTTCCTGCATGCATAATAAGCTATTTTAACTGTAGGTGGATCATTATAAGTCAAAGTATGTGCTTGTACTGTAGTAAAAAAAAAAGAAAAGTTTTTCAGAGAATTAAAATGTGGACCGTTAAACTGCTATACTAATACATGTAATATATACGCAATCTGAGCATGTGTTGCAACAGTAGCACATGTGTAGCTTATAGAGTTTTTGTATTCAATAATAATAAAGGGTTATAGCTTTTGACACTTTATAAAAGCTGCGGGGAAAAAACTGAAGCATGTTTCTCCACGCATGGCGCCTCTGTGCACTGTGCTGTGTGTATGTTTGTGCTGTTTTGTGTGTGTGTGTGTGTGTGCGTGTGCGTGTGCGTGTGTGTGTGAGACTGTGCGTCCCAATAAAGTGAATAGGATTTAGCCTCTACTTTTTTAATAAAGCACAGTTTAAGCAGCCAAGCTTTCTGTCTGCTTTGGCTGGAATTGCTGCTGAGAAGTTAGGAAAGTTTCAGCAGTTGTCTTTGGAGGTTTGTACATTGTTGTGGTGTTGTTTGCAGTATTTGATAAAGTTGAAGGCAGTTTTTTCTGGCCTCTGTGTTTTCAACAACTCCTAACTGATTTTACTTTCCCTCTAGTACTTTTTTCTCACTGCTTTTCCTTTGCTCTTCTTTTACTTCTCTCCCTCTCTGTCTGTCTCTTCAATTGTTTCTCACTTTGCTTTCCCTCTCGTTCCCACTCCTGTTTGGCCTGCTCTCTCTCTCACTGTTTGTGTCTTTCTCAGAAACAGAGAGATTAAATCCATTCTTCAGTGTCCGAAACCTCCAACTCAGCTGTTTACTTGCAAAAACACCAATACAATTGTTTGTGTGTGTGTGTATGTGTGTGTGTGTGTGTGTGTGTGTGTGTGTGTGTGTGTGTGTGTGTGTGTGTGTGTGTGTGTGTGTGTGTGTGTCCAAAACTGATTCATATTTATTTTGTCTTTCCAATTAAAGTTGTCCTTGTAGAAATAAGTTAATTTAAAATAACAATAATGAACTGTAATCCTTCACAGTCACTGCATTTACTTTACTGTGATGCACGGAACTTTCCTCATGTTGAAATTTTAAGGTTAAAATCAAATTTTTTCTTTTTGGCTTTTCAGGAGGCTTATTTTAACAACAATGATATAAAGCTTTTTGAAGTTAAAACCTTTGGGTCCTGCTCTCTCCAAACTGAATGTGACTGGTCTCTCATGTTAAGAAGTTGTTTCAAACTCCATGGGGACAATCTAATCTCAAATGTTGAAGTTTCTGCTTTATTTTGCAAAGTTTTTTTCTTTGAGAGCCATTCCAATTTCATCTAATATCCTCTGTGACAGAAAGGGAGCAAGCGGTTGACGTCATTCATTTATAAGCTTTAAATGTGCTGGCAGATGTATTTTTGAACCTTTGGAGTGAGCCAGGCTAGCTGTTTCCCCATGCTTCCAGTCTGTATGCTAAGCTAAGCTAATTGCCTGCTTGGTCTATAGCTTCATATAAGGAGATGAAAGTGGTAAAGATCTTCTCATCTAAGTCTCGGCAAGAAAGCGAATATGCACTTCCCAAAATGTCAAACTCCCTCAACCATGTATGATAACTGATTTACTTTAATCAGGCAGGCATCGGGCACAAACCTCACATTTTTTTCATGTAGTCATGATAAAATATGTTAGTTGTTATCATAAGAAAACAAACTGCAATATAATTGAATAGAAGAATAGTCTAAAGTAGAATCAGAGTATGGACATTTATTAATCTGATGTGATTACTTTAAGTCTGGACTGATACATAAATGAAACATATGGCACACTCATAAACAAATAAATGAATAAAAAGAACTGACAGCATCATTTAACAAGATCTCCTCTGCCACTCACACTGTCAGGTCCCCAGCTGTGTGTGTGTGTGTGTGTGTGTGTGTGTGTGTGTGTGTGTGTGTGTGCGTGTGCGTGTGCGTGTGCGTGTGCTTGTGCGTGTGTGTGTGTGTCTGCTTGTATTCATGCGTTAATTCTTTCTCTGTGTGCCGCCAACTCCACATCATGTCTCTGGCAGCTCATGTGAGTCTATTTTGGCACTCAGCTCTGTGCCATGTGAATACACACACACACACACACACACACACACACACACACACACACACACACACACACACTAAGAATACAGAAAAAAAGAATCCACAACAAACAAAAAAGAACAGGGGGAAAGACAATTGACAATTAAGATTAAATAGATTTAAAAATAAATTTGATTCTGTGTCAATAAAGCTTTAGCAGATACATTAATAGGTCAGGACAGACTGTGAGAATCTATTTGGTTTTATTACTATTTACAAAGGGATTGGTGTTTTCCCTGTCTTTGCCTAGTGGTGTTTTTAGGAATCTCGCTGTGTCGTTTGTTCAATAACATGTCTGTCTGTACATATAGTTTGTACTGGTAATGGCAGCAGAATGGATGTTAGCCCAAGCTAAATTTAAAATATTTAAAATAACCTTAAACCTTAAATATCTATGAAACAAAAAAAGCTGCAAGAAAAGCAAAAACACAATATATGTTTCTAAACACAAGACCAACTTTCTGACTCAGCACAAATCAAAAAGGTGGGTTGTAAAAGCCACATATAACATTAACCTGTTTACCCTTTTAGCAAGGCACATATAGAGCTCACTGCTTAGCAGTTAACAGGTAAAGCAGCTCCAAAGAATTTCTAATCAAGGAAGAAGTTCCACTCTCGAGTCGGGATACTGGTGAGTGAGGGAGCTCACAGGTGAGTGCAGAATGAATGGTGGTCTATGGAGCTATACCCTATGGCTATACCCCTCAAAATCCACTTTTCTGAGGATATCATGTTTTGTCTAGTAATTTGAATGCTGCATTTGAAAGTGGAGGCTAAGAAAATACACACTGCTGGGTGTTAGATTTTTTTAAAGTGGCTTTTTTGTTCTAAAAAGCCTTTTAAAATGTCAACGACGTCATACACATCGTACGGCCAGAGATACTGCTTTACGGCAAGCTCTGAGTCACTTCCTTTGTTCTCTCGAAGCATCGACAACACAGCTGACAGGTTAGGCTCTCCCTGTTAATACACGTGCTAGAAAGAGGTTTACTAATGTGTTAAAGACCACGCCGAAATATTCTCTCTGACATTCTGGTTCCGCTTCGGATGCCATCAAGCGGGATCTCCGATCGTAATCAGTCCTTCACTGACCAATCAGCATTCATTAGCAGAATACTAGCGAGTTATGGGCAACAACGACTCAACATGTAAGACATCAAAAGGACATAAGTACTCGTTCATTCAACTTTTGACCTATAATCCATGTTGAACTTGCAAAAACTACAATCAAATCTGAGTTTTCTCAACGACAATCAGGCGAAAGTGACCATCTAGCTCCATAGAGTCCCATTCATTTAGCACTGGACCGCGATCACCCCCAGTGGAACTCTGGTGGAACTGCAACCAAATTCGGTACAATGAGGCTGAATAGGGAGTGAAATGGATCTCCGTAAACCGGTTCTGGCAGCTCTTAGAAGCCGCTCCCATACAATTAAATGCATTCTCAATTACGTTTCGGAAAAAAAGATGGAAAGAAGCATTGTAAACAACTTCCATGGCAAATAGCCTGCTAGTATTAGAGTAAAGATCATGAGTTGTAAATCGTGTAATTATCCTGCATCCATTTTGTATTAGTAATTCAGAGTTGGGAGGAGGCCTCGGGGGAGACCCAGGACTAGGTGGAGGGATTATATCTCTAACCTGGCCTGGGAACGCCTCGGGATCCCCCAGTCGGAGCTGGTTAATGTGGCCCGGGAAAGGGAAGTTTGGGGTCCCCTGCTGGAGCTGCTACCACCGCGACCCGACCCGGATAAGCGGATGAAGATGGATGGATGGATGGAATTCAGAGTTCATCGCTCTGCAGTGGAATCAAATTATTATTTCATAAAACCCAAACTCCAGTGTAGCTGACCTGAAAAGTTCCCAGTCTATTTCTTCAAACTTTCCAAAAGCTGACTAAATGAACAAAAACTTGATTTTTCTAAAACGTTCCTTTGGGACATTCAGCCATAGAGCAGAAGTAATTCAGCAAACCTGTGGTAGAAATGACAGTCCTGGACAATGGCTGTGTGGTAGTTCAAGCAGAACCATTGTGCATTCCCATAACTTCTGCTGTCTCATACCTTCATTGGAAACTAAATCCTGCCACAGTTACCAAGTGCAGTTTTCACACTGATTTTCACCTGGAATATAAGAATGATTTGGAGAAATAGTTTGAGGCACCAACAGTCTAACATCCCTTTGATGTTAACAAGCGGTAAATCAGGTTTCAGAGAGAGACGAAGATGAAGAGGGAGACGGTTCGATGGGGGAGGGAGGGCAAGGCGGAGACAAAAGAAAAAGAGAGGGTCAAGAGAGGAAAATAGTGGATGTTGGGGGAGATGTAAAGAAAGTAAAAGAGAAAAAAAAGAGAGGGTTGGGCACCTTTCCTTTTATGTTGGGGAGCAGAAGCAGAGAGAAAAAAGTAAAATTGAAATAAATTAAAAGGTAAGAGTAGATAGAGACGAAACGTTTTTGCACTTATGTACAAAATGTTAACCTCTTTTGAGATCAAAGACTTTCATGAGGAAGCCAGAAAAAAAATGTCACACGACACAAAGTGTGTGTAGTGCTGTGCGTGCTTGTTTGTATTTATTAGGGAAATGGAAAGTTCTTAGCCTGAGCCGACCCAAGCGCAACAATAATCAGCCAGAACCCTGAAGTTAATATTTTAATGTCAAAACTCGCAATGTTCTCCAAATTGTCACTAAGTGGCTAAAACATCATAATCTCATAATGGTGAGTGTTGAACCTCTCCTACACAGATTTACATATTCTTATAGAATAGCTTTTTAACACACAGCTAAAACTATAAGCTAATGCTAGCTGGCAAGTTAGCATCACTCATGCGGAGTGGACCTAGGGCGTACTCACATTTGGCCCAGTTAAAACGTGCCATAGCAGGTTTGACCCCAATGTCCGGTTCGTTTGACTAGTGTGATTGCTCTGTGCCCGGGCACTGTACGCTAAACCGTGCTCGGGCATGCTTGAAAGAGGTGGCCCAAACAACACAGGACTTTCACCCAGGAGACTGGGGTTTGTGGCCCATTCTTGTCCCATGTGTCACTGAAATGTACATTTTGTAACCCCACCCACAATGTTTTCCTAAACCTAACTGTCCCGTTCTTGTGCCGCATGTCAGTTAAACGTACGTCCCGACCCAGCGTCATAAAGTGACGCCACGAGCCCCGACCAAGCACGTCAAAAAAAGGCACCAAAGGGCTAGACGCTTCAGTCAGTAACAAACTTGCGTCGGTAACAAACGCCGAAGGCACCTGACCAAACGTCGCTTTTTGACTGGGACTGAAAATGGATGCCACTAGAGGACAGAAAGTCTCCCAAATTACAGATGTACAGTACAGGACAGGCTTTTGAAATTGTTATTAGATTAAATTATGAGTTAGGAAAAACATTTTTTTACTTTTGTTTTTACTGTGGTGTGTGTTCAGATAGGACACAAAGCAAACGTTAGACGTGAAGAAGCATCCACAGACAGAGCGACATGACCATCCCATTGGAGTTATATGTTTGTCCTGAACATAATATGTTTAAGGTTCCAAAAAATACAAAGCAGAAAATTACTGTCAATAATTGCAAATAAATAAGGTTGAGATAAAAAAAAAAGAAGTTGTCACCTCAAATTACATTTGACCAAAAAATGCACAAATTCTATGGTTCTCCCCAAAATGTAAGACATGTGAAGCACCCTGGTATGAATGTGTATGACTGGATGAATATAAAAGAGGGTGTTGCTGAAAGAGAGCATACACACAAGGGAACTCTATCCTAGGTAGATTCATGTTAGAAATACATATATGCATTTAAAAACATATTAAATTTAGGGGAAATAATCCGTACGGGTATGGAAATTAGCAGTTTTGCAAAATTAGGTGGAAAAGCATTGAAAGGTGAGGCAGGTAGACTTTGAAAGGCAGAGAAAGTCAGACTAAAAGGTTCATGTTAAGTATGAGCCTGAGAGCAAAAAAGGAAGGGGTGAGGCGAAAGAATAAGGTGTGCAGGATAAGTGTAGCGTGGAGAGATGGCAGCCAGATTAAAGGGAATAAAAGTGTATGGTAAAGAAAGAGGGGGAGGACAGGTTATAGACATGTCAGGAATGGGTGATTGGCTATGGAAATATAAAAAAAGAAAAAAGAATCAGAAATAATGAGGGGGACAGACAGAGAGAGAAAAACAAAAAAACAGTAAATATATTCAACACAGCATGATTTAATATTTACCCTCATTATAGATTTTACATGTGTACATGATTTCAGTCAATATTCTTTATATTAATTGACAATCATAGTTTTGAGTATAATTTCCGAGACAAAATATCACCAACTAACTGGTCC
This sequence comes from Sander vitreus, assembly GCF_031162955.1. Lineage (NCBI taxonomy): Eukaryota > Metazoa > Chordata > Actinopteri > Perciformes > Percidae > Sander > Sander vitreus. The sequence continues at coordinate 25,714,910 of NC_135859.1, forward strand.
AGAATAATATATATATATATATATATATGCTAAATCTTGATTTAAGATAAGCTACCACAACAACTGGGCAAAGATCACAATATGCCTACATTGCATTAGGATCAGTTTCCTTCTTGCATGACTCCATTGTTGGTAAAACACGTGGGATGATTTGTCCAAAAAGATGTCATCTCAATCAGTCACACAGTCAGATGAGCAAGGAGGGTGAAAATGAAACTGACTAAAATCCTGGCTTTTCCATTTTTCTGCCTGTCAGAGTGTCTTTAAGTGTGCTGTCCACTTTCTGAAACACAACCATAATAATCCAGTGTCTGAATAAATGTTTTTCACTTCAGTATCAATTGAATTTGAATAATGCTGTTCTAAAACTAGATATCTGCATTTCCATAATTATGGAAAAACACGTAACGGTGCTGTTAAGCACAATACATAAATTCAGTCAAGTTGATACACAAGATGTTTTCCGTTTTCCACAGATCTGACTGTCTATGAAACTGAGAGGTAAACATAAGAATGATGTCCATCCAGATCCGATAAGAATAATTTAATTTGGTTTTACCATAGCATGATTTGGGCAGCTTTAATGTGTCATTTGAGACAATGAATATTTATTTAATTATTTGTTGCATCCTTGTTGCGTCTGACAAACTGTGTCTGAGCAGACACCATATGCATATGAACTCTGAAAATGGTTTAGTCTGGAGAAATCATTGTTAAAGGACAATTCCGGCACAAAACAAACCTAGGGGTTAATAACAGATGTGTACCCACTCGATCGTTCTCTGGGACATGTTTTCATGCTAATCAAATGTTTGTAAAAACAAATCGCTATTTTATACCACTAAAAAGGCTCAACATATCACCACACTTCAACAGTAGCATAATGAGGGTCCCTAAATGTTAACCGAAGCATTGAGAACATTGTAAGTGTACAGACAGTTTAGAAAGACAGTAGCTCCCAAGATGGCGGCCACCTGTATACGAGAACACAACTGTCTTTATAATCTATCTTTTTAATAAACTGTCTGTACACTTACAAAGTTCTCAATGCTTCGGTTAACATTTAGAGACCCTCATTATGCTACCGTTGAAGTGTGGTGATATTTTGAGCCTTTTTAGTGGTATAAATAGCGATTTGTTTTTACTTTCCCTGTGCCCCGAATACTAGCGTTGTAAGCTAATAAGCGGTCCGTGCTAGCTTGATTCAAGCTACAAACACATTTGATTAGCATGAAAACATGTCCCAGAGAACGATCGAATGGGTACACATCTGTTATTAACGCCTAGGTTTGTTTTGCGCCGGAATTGTCCTTTAACTACAACTGTTGGGTCACCATTCAGTATTTTAAAGTGCAAAGAAACCCGTTTTTTTTTTCAATTTCAACAGTAGCTTCAACAGAATCTTAATGAGCAAAGCCAGAGTACTAGTTCAAACCAGAGTGACATAATTTGTAACTGCTAATCCAAAGGGCACTGCTATTTGGAACAGTGGTAGAAAAAGTACTGAGATCCTTTGCTTGAGTGAAAATCCTAATTACGTATGAAAGGATTATCAACAAAATCTTTTGAAAGTATCAGAAGTTAATGTTCTGCAGTAAAAATGTCTGTGACTGATATATCAATATATAATAATACTATATAATATATCATTGCTTTTATTAGATTTTTAATACTGAGTCAACAATGTGTAAGTAGCATCTTACTGTTATAGCTGGTCAAGGTAGAGCTAGTTTTAAATACTTTATATAGTTACTGTAGGTGGTGTAAGTGTAGACCAGTGGTTTCAAGCCTTGGGGTCGGACCCCTCCTAAGGTCACCAGATAAATGTGAGGGGTCATGAGATGATTAATGGGGTAGCAAAGAAGAAAAAACAAGTACCTTCAAATTGTACTAGTTCTTGAGTAAATGTTCCTAGTTACTTTCCACCATTGCAAACAATGTTAGCTGAGTTATGACTGACTCACATGTAATGTAGTGTGTAGGGGTTTGGGGTTAAACAGAGTATAACTGTAAAATGAATCTGTGACTATGAATTATTGTAAACAATGAGACCATGGTTTAGATGACCGATAGTCTCCAACTTAGATCAGTGTCGTCATATGTAGGACTATTATTCATAATTCCTCTCTCAGAGAGAATGTTTTTGCCCTCTAGCCCTCTTCTGATTTTAGACCAGATCTCCTCCTAGATCCTTTGGCACACAATTTAAAATACAGTGCAAAGGTTGGCAGTATTCTCCTGGGTGATCTGATGTGTTCAAAGCAATTATACTAATGTCTTAAAATGAATGTGAATTACTGGTTTTAGAATGTTACAAGTTGTACATTTAATACATTGCTTCAGATTGGTGGAGGTGACACGAGTTCCCTGGGTATCAGGTGCCACCAATGTGGCAAGAAGAAGCTCCAGAAGCATATTATTAACCTTTCTTTTTAGGGCACTTTGCAAAAATGTGTTCCAAAGTGTTTTACAGGATGAATAAAAGTGTAAGCAACCACTGACAAAAGCTCTTATCGACTGCAAGAGCACAAAGTTCTGATGAAAACTCGCTCCAGGCTGTGTTTAAGGAATGCACAGCTGGGGCTGCATCTGTTTCTGCAGAAATCATAGTGTCAGACGCTGCATGCATGTTGTCCCAAACACAACCCAATTCTCTTCTTTTGTTCCTACTCTTGTCCTCTTTTCAGGTTTCCCCAAACTGTGACCAGGTTTTGGTGAACGGTAAAGAAATGCGCGGCCGGCAGTCTTTGGCAGTCAACTTCACCTACCTGCACCTATCTGCTCAGCTGCAGCTCACAGTCTGGGTGCCCAAACTACCTCTGCAGATAGACGTGTCAGATACTGAGCTGAGCCAGGTTAAAGGCTGGAGGGTACCGATCATCACTAACAAGAGGTAAATTACCTGTATGACCTTAAGGGCACAACTGAGGGAAACATAGAGGGTGTAAGCATGTGTAAAAGTTTGCATTTTACTGATGTATGTAGTGAAGGCAATTGTACAACATGCCTGTGTACCTTTCATTTTTGTGGGAAAAAGACAATATAGCAGCTATATAACAGATCAGACCAGGTAACACAAATGTAAAGGTTTGTTGTTAGAAAACTGAACGTATATAGTGTTCACGGGTGGGAAGCCAGTTAGGGATCCTCTTCTTGCATCATCTCCAGCTCTGCCAGCTACTTCTGGCTGGCAGTTAACAAAAGAGCCCACCCAATACTAGATTTTTGAGGCCAAAACAAATTTTTCTATTGCTACAAAAACATGTTTAAGCTTGTTAAGTGTACCTTGGCCCAAGCTTTGACAGTTGACAAATAAACTTGTCTTTATGGTGGACAGATGTCTTTGGCAATTTTGTTGTTACTCATCAGCTGACATTAAATCGCAGATACTAATATGTCTGCAAAAAACTAATATCGTTCAATATATTTTTTAAGTTGAATTATTTGTCTAGCTCTAGTCTATAACCGATATTGTCCCAAGAGAGGGGAGTTGGTAACATGGTAAAATAAGATTAATAAACATATTTAAAAACAAAAAAAACAAAAACAAACAAAAAAAAGAAATATGTATATATATATATATATATACATATATACATGCATACATATACATATATACATATATACATATATATATATACATATATACATATATACATATATACATATACATATATACATACATATATATATATATATATATGTATATATATATGTATATATATATATATATATGTATATATAAGGGCTGTCAAAATAACGCGTTCATTTAGATTAATTAATCTGAGAAAAAATAACGCGTTAAAAAACATAACGCAGATTAATCCATTCCATATTGACGTTTGACCCGGAGCCATTCTAGCTACCATTCGACTGTAAAACGAAGGCGGGAGACGAGAATGTTCTGCCTGGATCATTAATTGGAACATTTACTTGTAAAAATCTTCTTCCTGCCAACCCTGGCTACCGAAATCTGGTGCCATTGATATGTCTGCACTTCTCTCTGATGCTCTGAAACAGACAATACAGGAAACACAAACACCGCTGCACATGACGCTAGTTAACACTATACTCGACAGCAGCTAACGTTAGCCTACAGCTAGCTAGTAGCTGGATTAAACACGGTTACAATGCTGACAGCTAACGCTAAACGGTGTAAAGTTTGACTGTGTTTTACTGTAGAGGATTCAACACCGGTGTGTAACAATCTGCAGCTGCCGTCGGAAAAACAACACAGACGGTGCGTTCAATGAAACTGGTAAACTACAGCCTCGTGGTGCATTTGAAGTTATTGTTAAATGTCCTTTTCCCATCTGGTGGTTGTTTTTGTCATTCAACAGCAATTTACTAGTGAAATAAGTTATTGTTATTGTTATACATTATTATTAAATCATTTAATTTTGACCATATGGCCTTAGCAATAAACAAGCCGTTCTTTAATTTCACCAACTGTTGTTTAGTACCCTTTTTTTTTCTTTTCTTTTTTTACTTTCTTAAAAAGTATCGGTTCAGGCACCGTTAATTATGTATGCGATTAATTTCGATTAATTAATCACAGAGTATGTAATTAATTAGATTAAATGTTTTAATCGATTGACAGCCCTAATATATATATATATATATATATATATATATATATATATATATATATATATATATATAGTAAATGTGATTAATTTGTTATCATATGCTAAATACATTGGTTCCTTATTTCTTTGTAGCATAAAGCAATTCAACAGATTTTGCTTTTTAATGGATTGTTGGTGGCATTTATTGATGTTGAAGTGTTACACATATTGTAGATCATTTATGAACTCAGAACCCTACTGACGAGCATACACCAGCATCAACATAACTGAATATGCAAAAAATCTAGCTGTGCTGTGTGTACGTATTAGTACAGTATACACAGTATGATATACACATACAAACAAAACAATCAGGACGTCCTCTCACAGCAAACTTGTTGTGTTCTGTAATGTATTCTGTGTTCTGTGGTAGTTGAACTTGAAACAACAGAAAAGGCAGATATGCTATTCTGAACATTGACTACAGCTCTTGGTCCATGCACTTGCTCTGCTTGAAAGCAGTCAAAGCATATTGTTTCTTCAGCGAAGAGTACTGAGTTTGAGCATGTGAGGAAAAAAAGACAAAAGAAAGAGACTGTACATGTTAATGTTGCATGTTTTTTTGCTTTCCGATAAATCTTTAGATTTGTGTGTGTTACTTTGCGACTGAGAGAGAAAAGAAAGGATAAACCGAGGCAATGTGTGAATGTCTATGTCTTTTGGCTTTTGTATGTGTGCCTTTGTCTTTGTGTGTGTACATGCACATGTGCGTGTGTGATGTAGTGCTTATTGAATGGCGCAGTATAGAGCACTATATAGAGCGTTCTAGCCAGTCCATAATTTCCTATAAGGTCAAGGCCTGCCTGGCTATACTGATGACTACTATTATGGCTTTAGCATCATTGCCACTGAATGAGGCATTCATTCACTTACACACACACACACACACACACACACACACACACACACACACACACACACACACACACACACACACACACTCTCTCTCTATTTCTCTCTCTCTCTGTCTCAATGTGAGTGGGTGGATCAGTCACAGGATGTTGGTGTTTAAGTGTCAGTTTGTGCCCACATTTCTTTGTTTGTGTGTTTGTGTGTGTGTGTGTGTGTGTGTGTGCATGCACATGCTTGCCTATGTTCTGTGCAGCTGTTTGTGTGTTTGTGTAATGTGGAAGAAGGAAGGAGGGTGAAGGCAAAACAACATACTGTATAGAGAAAGATGAATGTAGGACAGACTAAACTAGCACTCTAGCATATAAACGTTAGAAGTTATAGTTTATTAAATGTCCCACTGTTATCTTCATTTCTTCTTCTGTCTATTTTGTCATTTACTGTATTTTTACCTAATTAGAAAGTTGTATTTTCGGTCTCTGTTTATCTGTTAATAGGTAATCACTAAATGAAATTTAGTGTAAATTCAGGCCATGAGTCAAGGACAAAATAATTCATTCGAATGATTCAGATGCTGCAGATCTAGGAAATGTATAGTAGTTTAAACCTTATAAACTGAGACTGAATAAACTGAAACTGACGTAATACAAAATGTAGAGGATCATGAAGCCTTGGCAGAAGTATATTGTCCGCTTTCTATTTTTCTTTCTTCTGTTTGGCTCATATTTTCTTTTTCTTTCTATATTTCTATTACTTCTTCTCCCTATTTTTCTCACAGAATCTATGTTTAATAAAATATTTCAACTGAATGACATTCAACCTTTTGTGTATTTCCTCTGAGGATGGAGCTATGTGAGGCAGTATGAACATCAAGCATGTGATAAAACTTCTACATTTTCTACATTGAGTTTCAGCTGTTGCACATGTACCAAAATGCATTATATAATCTAAGCCACTCTAACTTCATCATAAAGAAGGGATGTGTAAGCAAGAAGTTGCCACATTTGAATACACAGCATCCAACTTAGTTTCTTGAACTCAAATTCAGAGTCACAATGGGGAAACTTAAGGCTCAGATTTTAATAACAGCTAAAATATGCATATGCACTTCTTTTTCAGGTTATAAAAAGCCATTCCTAGTCTGTCTTTTTTCCTTGCATGCATGCCTGCCTGCTTCCGTGCCTCTATGTGTGATTGTGAATTAGTGTGTGCGTGGGTATGTGGGTGTATGAGTAGTTTTGTATGTGTGTGTGCGTGTGTGTGTGTGTGTGTGTGTGTGTGTGTGTGCGTGTGTGTGTGTGTGTGTGTGTGTGTGTGTGTGTGTGTGTGTGTGTGTGTGTGTGTGTGTGTGCGTGTGTGTGTGTGTGTGTGTTGCTTCTGTTCCCCTATTTTGACGCCCTTACATTCTGTTCTGCTGGACCTATTTTTCAATTTCGCCACTTTCTGCTCAGATAGTCACCAACCCGTGTGCACACACAGACACAAACAGACAGACAGACACACACACACACACACCTCTATCTTCCCTAACTTGTATCTCACAGAGTGAAACACAAGCACTATTAGGCACACACTCTTACACCGACACCTGTGCAGCTGGGACACTGGGAAATGTAAAGAAATTCCTGTAATATTACCGGGGTTTCACACTCCGGGACAGTTAAAGGACACAGAGGTAGTCATGTGTGTGTGTTTGTGTTCTTGTGTGAATGTATGGTCCAGTGTGGACCTGCCTACATGTTGTATTGTGAAGATATTACACAAAGGGAGGCAGAGAAGAGGGAATGTATGTTTCTTTGTGTGTCTGAGTATGAAAGAGAAAGAGATCCTCCACTCAGGGAGAGAGAGGTTTTCTGTTTTAACACTAATGGTGTATTCAAAGTATTCTCAGATTCATTTTAATTCTTTATTTGACTGTGATTCTTCACCCTCGTTAGCTGTGGAATTACACCAAGTATATGCATTTCCATATTAATCGTTGATATTTCTTAACGTATATGTGTTAATATAATTGTTAAATTTTTGCTTTAATCTGAAGTGTAAATATGGAATGGAAAATATGGAAAAACTGGATAAGAAAAATTCCGATTCAGATGCAGATTTTGACTTTAACAAGATAAAGTCATTTAAAAAGGTTATACGTATGATATGCCGCTGGTTGAGAAGTTCTGCAAGTGTCTTTTGAAATATGCTAAACTTTCAATAAAGTGTTTGTACTCGACATACAGGAAAGAGGTGGTAAAAAACTCATGAAACTCCCACAACAAGGACTAAATCAAATTAAAGACTAATTGTATGTGAATGCAGCATTACAGAGTGATAAAAAACAATATAGAAACAATAAAACAATACATTCAGACAGACGGACAGATGGACAGATATAAACACAAATTCTAAAGTCTAAATACAAAACTAGAACTAGAACATTCTCCCGCACACTTTAGTTGCACACTCTACAACTAAAGTGTTTCTTAAGTGTTACAGCTGGATTAAAAACCTAAGTGTCTTTTTTATATTGACTGAGAGAGTAACCTGGAGCAGAGATTATACAGTAGATTTACTGAAGATGAGTGTAGAGTATAATAATGGCATTTAATTACCAGATAAGCTCAACCTCTCTTGTCTCTTTCTCTCTCTGTCTCATTTATTTTTTTTCCCTCCCAGACCTACCAGAGACAGTGAAGATGATGAGGATGATGAGAGGAAGGGCAAAGGCTGCACCCTACAGGTATTATTTAATTGGTTTTCATCACAAACTTGTATAGAGAGTTAATCCTTTTCTTCAATGTCAGTATCCCTAAAAGGCAGTGAGAGCTGTCCGACCACATACTGGGATTGAAATGTGACTTACTGTATGTACTGTAATGCTTTGCTTCAGTTGGTTTAAGTTACTGTGCAGTATTATTGTGTACTATTTTTCTACAAGTTTACGCACAAGATAACACAGTGCCCATTATGTAGTTAATCATTAATGTCTGATTTGAACTTTCTCTTGACCTTACAGTACCAGTACGCCTTGGTGCGTGTCCTTACCCATTTTGTCGCAGAACCCTCTGACCCAGGAGGAGAGATGGTCTACATGTTGGGTGCGGACTGGCAAGCTGATATCACTCATTTGGTCTTGGACCAGCTAAAGGTAGGTATACACATATACTCACATATGCGCACTAGGCCTGCACGATAAATCGTTATAAAATCGTGATCTCGATTCACCGATCTTGATTTTTTTTCTCCTTCAATTAATTTATTGAAAGCATTTGACATTGACATGTTTTAATTATGTAAAGACATGTTCAAGGAGTTATATCAGGGCCATATTTAGTTCAATGTGTTATATGTCACTATTTTTGGTAGCCTATTGTACTTAAATGGCCAGTATGTACTTTATCTTCTTTATTCATTGAAGCCTCTATGTTTACAGGCTTGTGGTGATGCGCAATGTGCTATAGGTGCCAAAAACAATCTATGTTTGGTACTATTTGTTTTGTTTTGTCATGGTTCATGTGTGTAGTAAACATTACACTTAAAGAAACACGCCGACTTATTGGGACTTTAGCTTATTCACCGTAACCCCCAGAGTTAGATAAGTCCATACATACACCCTGTGACTATATAAATCACAACATGTAAATAGGACATGTTGGCGTTATTTTGTCACTTATTCGGAGCAGTAGGCTAGTTGGAACCGGTTACCTCCAGGATCTGTGCTAGGCTTAGCTAGCACTGGGGGCGTCAGACAGAGTTACAACACGCACAGAGATGAGAAGGGTATGTATCGTGTGTCTAACTCTGGGGGTTACTGTGAATAAGCTAAAATCCCAATAAGTCAGCGTGTTCCTTTAAGTGAGAAAAAAATCATGGCAGAGAATTGTGATATCAATTCTAAGCAAAAAAATTGTGATTCATATTTTTCCCCGAATCGTGCAGGCCTAATGCGCACACGCACAATATATCTTGAAGGAGTAGTTATTTTTGGGAAATATACTCAATTGCTTTTCAAGAGTCACATGAGATTAGAAAGATCAATAGCACTTTTATGTCTGTACATTAAGCATATAGCTAGATACAGAGGGTTATTATCTTAGCATTAAAATTACCCAATCAACACGTTGTACCTTGTTTGTTTAATCTGTACATAAACATTAATGAATGGCAATGCTTTAACAATTTCTTTCTAACAATAATTTACCCTTTTGCCCAACACTGGGTTTACGCTGGCTGCTGAACTGCTGCGATTGGCCGCCATATGTCCAGAGAAGGGCAAGCAGCAGCGGCAACAAACAGCAGTGACTCGGCGATTTCTAAATAAATTTAGTTGATGGGCAGGTTTGGATATTTCATTATGTAAAAATCAGGGAATTTGAAACTCCAGGAAAACAGCAGGAAGAGGGGCAGGAAAATCAAGGCATGTTGGTAAGCAGGGGATGCATATTTTATCATTTATCAGAATCAGATAATTTATATCATATATAATATGTCTTCGATACCGTTTATAATAGATTATCAGCGTGTTTTCTTGCAAGAAAATCTTGCCGAAAATATAGATCAGACGCCGAAATGATTGCTTCATATCTCAGCAGGGCACGTGCTATGTGAACAGCACAATTGCTTTATGGGCGCCGAAAGGAATCGGGCAGCGCTTCCCAGCAATTCCCTGCCAATTGCGGCACTTTAGCGGCCAGTGTCAACACAGTGTAATTCTTGTTTGCAGTGTCACTGCTGGTTGCCTAGCAAACTCAATGTGATGAGGAGACTTCGGGAAGTGCACCTGAATGTTGTTTACAGATAAATAGTTACTGTACAGCTTGTGTTTACATTTCTATTAGTATGGATTTATGGATTACAGATTCAGCTGCATTGGTGCTGTTAGGCAGATTTAAAATCGTTGGAGGGAGCCAAACTAGCTGTTTCCCTGTGTTTTTAGTGTCTATGCTAAGCTAGGCTAGCCATCTCCCAACTGTAGCTCTAACTCTAGCGCACAAGCACAAGATTAGTATCGATCTTGTCTTCTCACTTTTGGGATAAAAGTTTTATATTTCACAAGATGTTAAACCTTTTTTTAAACTCTTTCCTGTTTGGACTTATGTTTGACTATTGAATTATAGTTAAAAAAAGGGATTTTTGTAGTACTAATCCAGAATAAATGCACAAAAGCCCTATAAACAAAGTGAATAAACTTGTAGTAGTGGCTGACAGCTGTTTCTGTGCTCCTCAGGTAGAAGATCCACGCATTGCCAGACTGATAGACGGACAAATCTTGATCGGGCGGGACCTGGGGATTACCACTATACAGGTATGTACAGTCTGTTCTCTTTCACATTATGTTTTAACTATTTTAGTTAATATTATCATTCCAAACCACAAAACAACTAATTCTCCTACTGTAACTGAAGCACTATATTCACATTCTTATACCGACCTGAGAATGAAACAAAAAACAAAAAACAAATAAATAAATTCTCATGTGGTTTTAAATTTAGCTTTTAATGAAATAATAGAATGTAAAGTTTAGAACTAGACAAACTCCGGTGTACCATCTACGAACTATAAAGCATCCCCACAATCAGTGGTTAAATTGCATTTTAAAGATTCCAAAAACACACTCAACATCGACAATGTATTCATCATTTGTTGGACAACAACTCTGGAGAAAGACGGTTAAAAATGTATGATTATGTGAAGCGCAGTGTAATTTGACAACTCACTGTGCAGCCATAAACACTCCAGTGATGTAAACATTATCCTCTCTTGCTTCCTCCCCTCTTCCTCTCTTGCAGTTATAAGCCCTGCCTGCTAGCTCGTTACACAATTAGCCACAATTAACTGTCGGATTTGGCCCCGACATCTCAGTGTGACGTTCAGCAATTACACACAGACACACACTTGCACTGGCACACAGTGAACACACTCGCGCTCTTGCTGAATTCCAATAAGCCGGCCCATTGTGACTGAATGTAACAGTGGAAGACAGTCCTGTGGCTTACTGTTTTACACTACTATTATACTGTTATATAGTAGAGCCAAGGCAAAACTGCTAAATATGTCACAGTCATAGTCAATACAGTGTTTGTTATATTCTATCCTATTATGTTACATCTCCGTCTTTCATGTATATATAAACTGTATGTCTTCATGATTCAGGATTGTTCTAAGTGCTTACATTTGCGTAATTGCTCTGAAGAGTGTGTTGTGCGTGTATTAGAAGTGAGTTGGCGCTGTGTTCGGCGCAGCAGTGGGGGATATCTTGGGGATTTTGGGGAACAGCTGAGTGTGTGTTTGCATCCGTTCGACTGGGGAGCGCTACATTCAAGCATACACAGACACACACACACACACACATACAGACAGCTGTGCTCTGTTTGGGAGCCAGGAGAGAGAATTTACCCAGCATTCCCATTGAGATGCCAGAGTCGACAGCCATCATTTGATAGTTTGACATTTCAATTTTAGCCCCCCGCTCCATCCCCCTGAGTCTCACCTCTTCCTCTCCTGCCCGTCTCTCTCTCTCTCCTTTCTCCCTCCCAGTCTCTCTTTCTCGCCCTCTTATTTTCTGCCTGTCTTGAGGAGCAATCCCAAAGATGTCAATCATTGCATTTTGTTAGCTCGCTGAGGGTGGGATTGAGTTTGACGCCCCGACACGTTCACTGAGAGATTTTCTTTGTACACCAATCAGATCTGCCTGTCCTCCTGTCGCCAGGCGGAGTAGCACACTACAGCACAGGGCTCCTAATCTCTATCACAGTCTGTCTGCTGCTCCCTCTCTCCATCTGTACCCCAATCTCTTTTCCCACTCCTTCTTTCTGCCCCTCTCACTCTCTGTCCTCCTCGATTTGTCATTGTCTCTCTCTCACTGACACCTACTGCAGTTTTTCTCTCTAGCTCGCTCACCGTCTCTCACTTGTGCTCTCTCTCTCTGTTCTCTTTTCATTCACTTTCTTTTTAGTTCTTAGGTTTTGGCCTAGTGCTTTGTTACTAAGATGTCTTAGTTGAATGCTGACACATTTGACGCCAGCTGGGAGGCAGACGGCTGTGTGTGTGTGTGTGTGTGTGTGTGTGTGTGTGTGTGTGTGTGTGTGTGTGTGTGTGTCTGTGTCTGTGTGTCTGTGTGTGTGTTACAGTAACAAACAAATACTGCCAGTCTATGTGGCCCAAAGCACTGTGACGTTAACCAGCTCTCGCCAGTGTTAAACACTTTACTGTCACCTTAAGGCAAAAATCACAGAGACAACAATAAAAGCTCATTTAATACAACTCTCTCCCGTACTGTGTTTCAGAGTTTTCCTAATGTGTACTTCCTAATATCCTATACTTGATGCAGCATGATCAGGACCTTGTTGTTCCCCATTATTTTCTTCACAGCTTGCATCTTTTTGAGACACAAGCTGTCATTCCATCACCTGTCAAACAACCAATTTGTCAGCAACATGATGTCTTTTCACTTGGATTTTGCAGCTTGTGAACACTTGTTGTTTTTAGGATTTTTTTTTTCTCTGGAAAGACTTAGCAGACACTGGGTGTTAGAGCAGAAAAATGTAAAGCTGCCACGGAATGCAACTTTTTAATGAAAGCTTTAAGGAACTCACATTTGGATTAAATGGCTTTAGTGCATAAGTAGACTCCTCTGCAACTCTAATAATGCAGATTCATTTCAGAAAGCGAAAACTTCAAATTTAAATTGTTAATGTCCTTTTTACAACATTTTATGTGTTGTGTGATCTTTTGCTGCAGGTTCTGTCCCCGCTGTCTGACTCCATCCTGGCAGAGAAGACTGTGACTGTTTTGGATGACAAGGTAAAATAATATATTGAATCGTTTAATGTTTTTGGCATATGAGTCCTTTTTATTGGCACGTATTATGATATTCTCCTGTTTGTGTAGGTCACCATCACTGACCTGGGTGTCCAGCTGGTTGCGTCTCTGTCGCTCAGTATGACAGCAAGTCCTGGAAATTACCAGGCTATACAGCTAACGACTACAGCCACAGACCTGCTACACGCACCCAAACAGGTAGGGGATAGTACTATAGGTACGCAAACACTTTCACACACAATATCTAGATATCATATCCTCCCAGGGTTGTATTTCAGAATGTAACTTGCACATGCAGACACATGATGCAGAAACATGCATAGACTCCACGCTGCCTTTAGGTTTGAATCACATACACAGACACAAACACACTAATGGACTACATCTTAAGCTGTTCCCATCTCTACAGTAATACCCCCAAGGTTGTAATCATAAAAGTTGCACGGTAATTCTGTGCTGCGGACATCACATCGCTGCTATCTCTCCAATAATCAGTTTCTAATTAGAAGTGCATATAACATCCAGGCTATAGCACTACATAGCTACAGTTACAGCCACCTAAAGGTCTACAGTAAAGAAAAGTGGTCGATATTGTTAGTTAGAACCACATAAATGTATTTAGTTTTTTGACAATGCTCAATTGAAATCACAGTTGAAACTACATTTGTCATGTGTCCAACACAATTTAAATTGGTAAAAATTTATGAATTCTTTTTTTTTCTTCACTTTTGCTCGCTTACTCAGTGCATAACCACACAACATATATAGAAAAACACACTCACGCACAAGCACACACACCTGAAAAACAAACATGCTCACCTACACCCGCATGCACATTATATTGCATGGCTACCATGTTACAAGATTTTCTTGACTGTCTAATCACATTGCCAAAGGTTATTTCATCACACTATCTCAAGCTATTATCCCTCACACCCTCTACACCTCCCTTCTCTTTTTCGTTCTTTATCAAACCATACCACACATTACAATTTACAGTATATCCAAGGGCTAATTGGACGAGAAGCAGCCCATTACGATCAAAATAAAGATATATTTCATTTGAATCAAACTTTTTTTTTTTTTTCTATCTGTCTGTTTGTATCTACATCATTCAATATCTTCTGTGGAAATTTGAAGCGACTATGGAGAGGGAAAGTAGAGGAGAAGAAAACAGGGTGTAAAAAAATAAAAAACAGAAGACCTGTGGGAAAGGGGGGGGGGGGGGTAAATAAGGGAATGAAGGAGGCAAGGAAAAATTACAATTTCATGTGAAAATAAAGGGAGGAAAAGTGATAAAGTGCTGTTCCTCGCATTGGAGCTTAATTACTTTTGTAGTGAGGTTATACCTACACAATCCTTTATGTGTTCTGATTAAAGAAAGCAAAGGGTTTTATCAAGGGAAATTAGTGAGGCAGGATTACTTAAAGAAAAGCAGAGAAAATACATTCTCTGCTGAACTCTATTTTTATTTATGGAATAGTTGCTGTTGAAAGACCACTGTTGACAAAATAACTAAAAATGTTTCCATCTAACAAGTATTTGTCCTCATTGTAATGGTGAAGGTGGAGGCTGGAGAAAGATACACGAAAATCAGAAGAAAAGTGTTTGTGTGTGTTTGTGTGGAGGGATGGATGGTAATGTACACGTCTCTCTTTGTGCTGCTCCAAGACTAACAATATGCTATTTATTTCCATTGTGTTGGAGACTCAAACAGCTGAATCATTCAAAAAAACATGTCACACTGTCAAGTTAATAGGCCCAACACCAATATCTTTTTCACTTTTTTTTGCACATATATTTTTATATTTGGTAAAATATTTATGTTGGAATGACACATTATAAAGTTCTGATATAATTAGTTATGTTATGGTAATGTGGTGATTGGAAGTTGCAGAGAAGTCTGCGTAGGTTTGAATAACGTGTGATATCGTGTGATGAGAATGGGTTACAATGCATTGGAACATGTCCAGAGAGAGATGTTAATTGGATCAGAAACACCTGCCGTGATGTTGAAATCCATGTTAAAATGAACCTTTCTTCAAGCTTTCCCTGCCTCCTGTGAGTACATTGGGTCTTCACAATGGGTTAAACGTTCAGTGGAGCACTAGTCAGAACTGAGATACCTTGAGGATCAAGGAATCCTGGGACTTGAGCATGGTAAAACAGCCATTGCATCTTTACCTCATAACTTCTAGAAAACAGGTTTAGCTCATCATTGCCCAATAAAGGAAGATTGAAAGTGCTGTGTTCATGTTGAAAACACTGTTAATACCCATTTAGTTATTACCAGCCGTGACAGCGATGCTAGTATTGTTTTCACCTTGTGAGTGTACTGTATGTGTGTGTGTGTGTGTGTGTGTGTGTGTGTGTGTGTGTGTGTGTGTGTGTGTGTGTGTGTGTGTGTCAGCATGGCAAAATGTGGTCTGGGAGACACTTACTGTAGCGGGAACTACCACAGAGGTGTTTATATGTCTGTCTGCAGCCTAGTTTTGTCATCTTGATAGCATAGTCTGTCCGAGTTTGAAGGTGGATGTGATCCAAGCAGGGGCGCTCCCCTCCCTCCTCATTGCAAGATGGTCTCTATGTATCTCATGACAATTTTTTCTCATTCACTTTCAGGAAGCAGCAATCAGTGCGTGGATCCAGTACAGTGATGGTTCAGTGACACCACTTGATGTCTATGATCCCAAGGACTTCCTCCTCTCAGCTGTATCATTGGATGAGAGTGTCATCTCCATAACCAATCAGGTACTAGCCATTTTCAAGTTTTCTTTATCTTGCCAATGGTTTAAGGCTGTGTCAAATATTACAGAAACAAAAAACATGGACATTTTACTGATAAATATTTTCAGGAAACACTTTTGCAAAAGTGACAGTATGGTGTCCAAAGTACTGTGTCTGTGTACCCTCACATTGTCCCTATTTTCTATTAAGAGGAAACACTTTGCAGATTTTGCAAATTGGTCAGACAGTTTAATGTCCATAGTGCTGTGTCTGTTTAACTTCACATTGTCTCTATTTAGGAGCAGCATTGGCCTATTATAGTGGCAGAGGGCGATGGACAGGGAGCACTGGTTCGTGTAGAGATGGTCATCTCTGAGACCTGCCAGAAATCCAAAAGGAAGAGTGTGCTGGCATCTGGAGTTGGCAATGTGATAGTGAAGTTTGGAGCAAAGAGTGAAGAAAGAGGTGCGGTGGGAAGAGGTGGACAGGACGACAGAGGAGGGATGGACAACAGCACCACGGAGCACCAAACAAAGGATGGAGGGGAGTGGAAGTCCAACAGTGCAGCAGTGGATCGAGAGGAGGGAGCCATGAGAAAGGTGGGGGGGAACGATGGATGGCTAAAGAGTTTTTTTTTCAATTTATTGTCACTGCAATCAGTAAAAGAAAATATTCGCTACAACCTTACTGGAGAGTTTGACTGTATTCTTATGTAGCTCAATTGGATAGAATGGCAAGACACTGACAGGTATTTAAATCTCAAATATAACTAGTACAGATGGAAATACTTCACTTTTTACTCCACTATATTTGATCATAAAGTACAGTGATTTTGCTCAAATCAAAATTAGTCCCTCTTTCTACGATGTTAAACTATCCATCCCAAATTTGTGTATTAAAAAAAACACCAATAACAAAACACCAAACACCATCAACAAAACACCACTAATGTAAAAGGTCGTAAACTAACCCTAACGCAGCAGTTAACATGAGTATGAATAAAGAAACTAGGAATTCCGTTTTTTTGTGTTAATATTTGTTTAACTACCTATGTGTTATTTCCATTAATCAGGTTAGCATGACAACCAAGAGCACAGTAACCCATCGTGCTTCAGGTGGTAAAGCTGCCAGTGGAGGCAGCAGCAGCAGCCGGGGCGGAGGCCCCAGCCAAGCAGGGGACTACAGTAGCTACCCAGCACAAGTGGAGGTACCAGGCACTGGGGATAGTGAGCTGACTCGGACTACTAGAGGACTGTCGGACCTGGAGATTGGAATGTATGCCCTTTTGGGTGTATTCTGTCTGGCAATACTGGTCTTCCTTATCAACTGTGTCAGCTTTGCTTTCAGGTAAAACATTGTGATAATTGAGGACTCCATTTTTTTATTTTACGGAAACTCAGCAATAAAAGTGTGTGGGTAGGTTAAATCCTAAGGCCTCCATCCATTAACACCACAGTTGAGAAGTCTCTGTGTGGACCACCATATGAACCTGAAAGGCCAGGACACAAAGCACACGGCATTGACAGACAATGTGTTCATTGGCAAAATTTGGTTCACCCATGCTTGTCTTTAACTCTGTGTGTTTCTACTGTCTATATAAAGGGATGGCCCTTTTCAATATGAAAAAAATCAGCACAGCCTGAAATTGCACTTGTTCAAAATAGTACTTGAGTCATAGACTAATTATCGTCCTTCATCTACAGATACCGTCACAAGCAGGTTCCCGTGCTGGAAGCAGGAGGCAACATGAACCACGCCCATGACTGGGTGTGGCTTGGCAACGAGGCCGACCTTTTAGCTGACCACTCTGACCAATGCCAGGGCGGGCTGCCTGATGAGTGCACCACCATCATTGACCGGAATGACGGAGGATACGAGGAGAACAATTACCTGCTGAACGGGGCTGGTAACACCTTGGTGATGGGCGTGGGCACAGGCATGGGCACCATTAGTAGTGGTGGTGGCACAGGTGGACACCGGGGTATCACCCACAGACAAACTTTGCCCAGATCGGTTCCAGAACCGCATCAGTGCCTTTCAGCAATCACTACTGGTGGCAAAAATGGCACTGGCCAAGTGGAGCATCTGAATAATTCCCCCGGATCCACAGCTGCAGCTGCAGTTGCAGCCGCCAAACGCAAGAGGGTCCAGTTCACGTCTTTTGCCACTGTTGTGCCCAATGATAATTTGAGTGGGGGTGGACCATACGCCAACTCTTCAGTCCTGGTGACCAATGGGAGCGAAGATGACATCAAGTGGGTGTGCCAGGATATGGACCTGGGTCAGTCTGAAATCAGAACGTACATGGAGAGGCTACAAGACAATCTGTGACTAATGGGAAAGAGACTGAAAAATGGAGGTGCAGAGGATGAATGCAGGAGGGGGAGAATGGACAATGAGTACTATTCACCTGTAATGCCTTTGCAATGGATGAAGGGAGGGAGAACAGGAGGAATATAAGAACAGTAAAGGGAATATAAAGTGTAGCGAAGAGTTTAGAAGATAACCAGACAGTGTAGGGGATGCTTTCATTTAGCTCCCCTTAGGTGATGGAAAGCATACTGTAACCACTAGCTCACACTGAAATCAATGGTAGCAAACAATAAATAACATATGAGTTTGTTTTATATTATTTATTGTGAAGATATTACTGTAAAAACCAATAATAAAGTCACTATTGGTAATGAATGTTTATTTTCAGAATACCAGTAAACCATTGTGCTATACAGTAAATTCAGGGTATGTTATTGGACAAACACTATCAAGCCACTATACATTTAAACAAGGATGGCAAGAACATAATTTCTGAAGTATTTTTTATTCATATGGTGTATTGCCATTATTGGCTGTGGCTGTTGATTGATTATTGATAGATCTAGTTTTAATATTTACCAGCCAAGTCTACTGAATGGTTATATAATGATTATGATTACTGAAGAATAGGTGTACATCAAAGATACAGTCTGTTTGTTTTTGTTATATCACTTGACCCATTTGCTTTTGGCATTGCTCATAAGTGAAATGTAACATGTAAAAATATATATATATATATATATATATATATATATATATATATATATATATATATATATATATATATATTCCAAGTACTCAACTATGAATTCAGGCACCAGTGGGAGCTGCCATTCAGCACTGAATTCTGGCGATCTTGCTCTTTCCTCAAACAACAGAATGTGTCAAGAGTTGAAAAAAGTATACACAAAAGACTGTTTCTCCCTTGGATCCAAGACAGAGGCATTTAAACTTGCACAATTGCAGACAGGAAAGGACATTAGCCATATTTGAGGCTTATTTCCTGTCTCGTGAAACCCTCCAGCCAATGGCAGAAGCGGAATTCTCCCCGTATTCAGAACCAATCGCATAATCCCCTGGCCCCTCTCCTTGTCTGTGATTGGACAGCAGTAGGGACTTTGTGAACTGACGTACACAGTGAAATACTGTCTGTAAACTAAAATGGGACTGACTGAGGTGACTTATATGAAAAGAAGGCTGCAAGGCTGCTCGGGCTTTGCAAAGCCTGGCCGAACACTTTATAATGAGGATTATTTAAAACAAACCATGTAGGCAACAAGACGGACCAGAGTACCTGCAGTGTTATACATGGAGCTAACAGGATATATAGAATGAAATCACAATACAAATAAAAATGGAGTGACACTCGAATAGATATGGGTTCATGAAACATGTTTGTTTGTTTAACATAGTTATGCATATTATTTTCCTTTTGTTTGTCCTTTTTGATAAATAGAACGTGTTATTATGTTTTTCCTTGTTACATTTTTTTCCTCATTTGGAAGGCTATTAATTGTAGCTTTTTATTTCAAAGATGTATTAAGATTCTACGGATATATGATTATTTTTTCTCCTAGAGATCTATTTATTTAAATTAACATTCGAGAGGGTGAGGACAGAAAGAAAGGGCAAAGATTGAAAAGAATAGACCTGCTGGTGAATAGCACATAAGAGAACACAGTGAAAGGAAAGAGACTGAACAGGCAGAGGTTGCCTCACCTTCGTTAAGCTCAGGTGACGAGTCGTGACGAACTGACAATAAAAAAGGAACTGTAAGATTGTTAAGATTGCAATATTTATTTATAAATGTGTTACTGTTTCAGAGTACACTGTATGTTGTAGATAAATAAACATGCTTCAAAGTGCTTGTGAATAAGACTGCAGGTCACTAGCCAACAACACGGTGATATTTTGTACATTTTACAGTGCAAATATGGTACACAATACTATCTATCACCACAATGTGAACGTGATCTTATTGGTTCTTTTTCTAAAGATGTTCCTGTCTTTGTTTAAAGTATTGAATGAGTTATTGTCTTTGTACAGGGTAGGAATACGTTTACCTCCTTAATGAGATGTAAAAATTGAGGTAGTCTACCGTGCATCACACTCAAAAGTGCTTGAGGTTGATGAGTCCAAGACATCCATTTCAGAAAGAAAGCCAAACCAAACGTTAAGATGTTGGGCTAGTCAAAAAGAAAACAAAAGCTGAATCTGGACTACCACTGATATAAACATCTCTGTTTTCAATCATTTGTTGAACAAGATACATAATAAAAATGCACATAAAATCACATTGGTCACTTGTCAGGTCTGACACAGAATGAATTCAGGATTCAAAGGACAGAGTGCATGGATAGCCACAGATAAGAGACCTGAGCTGACTTCAAATGGGGGAACTAAATGGGCTGCACAGCCCTCCACCAAAGCAATAGATATTTTGACTGATGATGGCGACTTTATACTTTATGTTCAGGACTCATACACGTTACTGTATCTCGCTTACTCTAACGTAGACTGCTGTGATTGAAAGGATCAGTCCGGTAAGTGTAGCAATGCTTTCAATGAAAAACATTTTGACTCTTGGCTAGAACTGTGAGTTGAAACATATTTTACAGCCTGTGACACCAATTCTACATGTTGTACAATTTTAAAACTGTATGGATGTCAACTGAAAAAAATATAAGAATATTTTTTTGGTTATTTTTGGGGCATTTCAGCTTTTATTTGATACCAGAGAAAGACAAATCTTCTGTATGGAGCCATTGTGGAAGGACCACAATTTACTGCATGCTTATTGAACTACTGCTGAACTTTAGTACAGTTCCCCAGAGACAGATTTTCCATCTTTGCAGCTGTTAGAAGTTACACACAATGGCCAGGATAGTTTGTTGCAACTAGAGCGAGTTTTGTGTTAACTCATGCTAATTCAGTTTTACCAATGACATTCAACAAAGAATTGTCAAGTGCAGAAACAAGAGCACATTTTATTTATTTTTGTCCACATTCCTCTGGTTGACAGGCTGTTTCGCTGGCATACAGGGAAATGGATCCGTCTCCTACAGAATTATGTTCATATGTAACCAATTTGTAATAGCAATTTTTAGCCAATGCGGGTAGAAATGTGATGGTCAAATATAGGCCAAGTAAGTAAGGGTTTTGCGGTAAGGTTAATGTGTTCAGTTCATACCAACGACGTTGACTTTGGGGGGCGACCTCTAGCTCACCCAGTAGAGTGTCAGCCCCATGTAGGCTGAGTCCTTGGCAGCGACCGTGGGTTTGAATCTGAGCCACGGCCCTTTGCTGCATGTCGTCTCCCCTCTCTCTCCCCTTTCCTGTCTTCAAGCTGTCCTGTCGATTAAAGGCCAAAAAATAATCTTAAAACAAAAACAAAAAACAACGTTGACTTTTTCAATATTCGACATGATGCTACACAGGAACATTGCATTTCATCCAAACGCTTATTTTTCTATTGCAAAACAGTTTCATATGAACATAAGTCTGACGAGAAAGGTTTTGAGACAGATCTTGATGCCTTTGAACTGGATGATTCAGTTGTTCTATATGTCGTCACTCAGCCTTGTTATACACACTTGTTGGGCTATGTGTCTACAGAGGATCTGCACAAATGGTGCTGCCTAATTTTTCTGGTGATTTTACATTATTAGCCACTGTAGACGCCCCTCTTGAACCAGATCATGCAACAGCATCTCTCAACCAACTTGTTTTCAGACCAATGCAGGTTGGCATTTTTCTAAACAATTCATCTTGGATGAAGCCAATGCGTATATGTGATGTAGCAGTAGTTCAGTCAGCAACCAAGCAGTAAAAAATGGGAACTCTACAGTTGTTTAGTTACAGTGGGAGGTACACATGGGCAACAGTTGAATCTGCTACGGGTAGAAGAGGTGCCAGTGGACACGAGCCCTAAAGTTTTTTTTGTTTAAATTTTCTTTTCTTTTTGCTATTGTCATTGTTTAAACATGGTTCATGGAGGCCAATAAAGACCCATAACCAAAACAGCCTGCTCCTTTATCTTATAATACTCTTTGATTGTTTATTCCATTTGAGTCACAATAACAAGCCTCTTCAGTTTCCTGCCATGATAATCTTGTATTTTGACTCATATCTCAGTGTTTCAAGCTTTAGTGGTGGTACAGAACATAATCAGAAGGTAGGTACAGTAGTAGCTGGAACTTGAGACATCAGGAGTTTCCTAAAATGACATTGTCTGAACATCATCACAGGTTTGTTTAGAAGAGCTGTAATTTTCAAAATATGTTTCTCAATCAGTCTTTTGTGTTGACATGTCAATCTAAAACAAATAGCCTGCACAGAGATTAGTTCACTTGCTTTTGTAAGATTGTGTATACAAATTAGTTTAACTTTTGAATCACAGAATGCTTTGCAGTACTTTTTTCCAAACATGTACTTGGTCATCGTGTGGAAATAATTTATCTAATATGTACTGAAAAACCTATTTTAGTAATGCGTAAGTGTTCCTAATAGTTCAGAAAACACAAGACAAAGTTGGTATCTTTTGATCACTCATCTCCACACTGAACAAAAGATAAGACAAAGATTTCTAATGCTAT
Source organism: Sander vitreus (assembly GCF_031162955.1). Classification (NCBI taxonomy): domain Eukaryota; kingdom Metazoa; phylum Chordata; class Actinopteri; order Perciformes; family Percidae; genus Sander; species Sander vitreus. The sequence goes on from NC_135859.1 coordinate 25,737,831, forward strand.
TTTTAAAGTTTAAGATCAGCAGTGCCTGGACATGAATAGGCAACTACATCATCGATGGCTACAAGACAACAGCAACTAATTTCACTAATTTGTGCTCTTTCAATTAAAAAGGAACTAATGAAATATCTGGTGGCATCTTTGGGTTTGTTTTAGATGAGCTAGGCCTGACCAGAACCAATCAGTGCTGACCACTTAGAACAATGCCTGCTGGTAATGAATTATGTCCAATTTATACTGGTGTCAAGGTATCAAGGCAACCGGGCAATCCAATTACTCTTTGCCTGCATCAACTACATGCATGATGGGAAATGATTTTCTCATAATTGAGTTTATAGCTGTTTGGCTTAAATGTTCACCAACAGATACGATATTCTCTTTTTTTTTGGCTCATAAAGCGGACATGGGTTGGATGGTCACATTTTACAAATGAAGTAATTACCTCTGAGAACCACTGATCCTTTGAGATCCCTTGCTAATTTTGTGTGTGCTCTAATCACTGGGTTTTTGTGAGCTGCCGCTGGGAAGCCCAGTGGGAGTCTTGATAATGGAGAGGCATTTACACCAAAAGTTAATTAAGATAATGCTTTGTAGTCCACCGGATTACCACGAATATGTATGAAATTAGATATCAACGATAAAGTTTACATTTGATCTTAAGTGCCTCCATCACCCTGTGGCATATTGGACTTTCTCACAAAGTGGGTAGAAAAAAGGAGGAGTGGTGGGGAGGATATATTTTCCTTAGATATGGGCACAAATTATCACAGTGGTTGGGTTGTGGTTAGTCAAATAATCCCGAAAGGGGAAACTATTTTTTTTAGAATATCTGTCTACAAAGACATGATAGAGTCATGACAGTCATGTCTAAATATTTAGACATGATATAGTCTGTTACGGTTCTACTGAATGGATCTAGAAGCGGACATTAGGGAGATGGACAGTTAACTCAGGTAGATTTATTTGGGAAAAAAGGCAAAGTACGCAAACAGATGAACTGAAAAGTCACAGTGGGAAGCCGGCAGACTGGTGAGAGGTTTCCAAGTACTCAGCTTAGAGCTGGAGTGCAGCGTATTCCAGATCAGCTCAGAGCAGGTAGGCAGGCAACGTCTTTGAACACAGGTGGCGGTCTAGGGCAAGGCAGAGAAACAGAAAAGTTAAACACAGTCACACAGGTGTGATCGTGCGTTCCATTTACCTCGGAACTCGGAAGCCGAAGCTGGGAATGACGTCACACCCGAGTTGAATGTGTTCCATTCAACAAGTTCATTGTTTTCATTAGCTCTAGCCATTATTAGCAATACCAGTTTATAACAACGCATTACGCTGTCTTTGTCATACAAACAGCGTAACAACATTGTCCACGGATAAAATCTGGACAGCGCTGCGTGTACGACTGATTTAGTGAGACACAAATAACACAGACGTGCTTATAACTGTAAGCTTTCACAATTGTTGATGTACGGAGCAGACATGTTGGATTTTTAGCTCCGGGTACTCGGTGATTGCCCGAGTTCTGAGCTCGGATATCTGAGGTCAGAGGGGCGTGTTTCCGACTTTGACCTCGGAAAATCCGAGTTCCGAGTACAAATGGAACGCACGTCTGAGACACTGCAGCTGGCAATCAGCCACGAGAGAGGGAGCCAGAGCAACACGCCCACAAACACAGAGGCTACGTTCCAGCTCGCTCGAGATGAACTGCGGCTCGCCTGTAAAGTGGACGAGAGCAGGCGGCCGCAGCAGGGGTGGTGACAAAAAGCCGCGGTCAAGTTGGACAGTTTCCAGCAGCCTTCAGGCTGAACAGGATGTCACAGATACACTCACTTTCTGTTAGGTCTGATTCCGATTTAATTAAATGTTATCAGACCCATATCCACCATCCATCAGTTGATGATCATTATCAGCAGATCTGGCTCTTATAGAGGACCTCTATGCGCCGGTAACAGTGCACACGTACGCGCACGGACCACGGCGGAACGCTCCATCGGATTGATGAAGGGCAGACCCAGGTAACAATTTTTGGTTCCCAGAACGTTCTGGGAATGTTCGTTTTTGGTTGTAGGAATGTTCCCTGAAGGTTAGTTTTTGGTTACATCGACCGTTCTCAGAACGTTCTCAGAACGTTCCCAGAAAGTTGCAACCTTTAAAGAACGTTCCCCTACCGTTGTAAACTTTAGAGAACGTTCCCCGAACGTTGCAACCTTTAGAGAACGTTCCCCTACCGTTGTAAACTTTAGAGAACGTTCCCCTAACGTTGCAACCTTTAGAGAACGTTCCCCTACCGTTGCAACCTTTAGAGAACGTTCCCCTCCCGTTGTAACCTTTAGGAATGTTCCCCTACCGTTGTAACCTGTAGGGAATGTTGCCCTAACGTTCCCCTACCGTTGCAACCTTTAGGGAACGTTAGGGGAACGTTCCCTAAAGGTTCCTACCGTTGTAACCTTTAGGGAACGTTCCCCTAACGTTCCTCTACTGTTGCAACCTTTAGAGAACGTTCACCTACCGTTGCAACCTTTAGAGAACGTTCTCCTACCTTTGTAACCTTTAGGGAATGTTCCCCTAACGTTCCCCTACCGTTGCAACCTTTAGGGAATGTTCCCCTAACGTTGTAACCTTTAGGGAATGTTCCCCTAACGTTTCCCTACCGTTGCAACCTTTAGGGAACGTTTCCCTAACATTCCCCTACCGTTGCAACCTTTAGAGAACGTTCCCCTACCGTTGTAACCTTTAGAGAATGTTCCCCTACCGTTGTAACCTTTAGGGAACGTTCCCCTAATGTTGTAACCTTTAGGGAATGTTCCCCTAACGTTGCAACCTTTAGAGAACGTTCCCCTACCGTTGTAACCTTAAGGGAACGTTCCCCTAACGTTGTAACCTTTAGGGAATGTTCCCCTAACGTTCCCGTAACGTTGCAACCTTTAGGGAACGTTCCCCTAACGTTCCCCTACCGTTGCAACCTTTAGAGAACGTTCCCCTCCCGTTGTAACCTTTAGGGAATGTTCCCCTAACGGTCCCCTACCGTTGTAACCTTTAGGGAATGTTCCCCTAACGTTCCCCTACCGTTGCAACCTTTAGGGAACGTTTCCCTATAGGTTCCCCTACCGTTGTAACCTTTAGGGAATGTTCCCCTAACGTTCCTCTACTGTTGCAACCTTTAGAGAACGTTCCCCTACAATGTAACCTTTAGGGAATGTTCCCCTAACGTTGCAACGTTTAGGGAACGTTCCCCTAACGGTCCCCTACCGTTGCAACCTTTAGGGAACGTTCCCCTAACGTTGCAACCTTTAGAGAATGTTCCCCTAACGTTGTAACCTTTAGGGAATGTTCCCCTAACGTTGTAACCTTTAGGGAATGTTCCCCTAACATTCCCCTACCGTTGCAACCTTTAGGGAACGTTCCCTCATAAATCTTTAGGAATGTTCCCCCTACCGTTGTAACCTTTAGAGAATGTTCCCCTAACGTTCCCCTACCGTTGTAACCTTTAGGGAACGTTCCCCTACCGTTGTAACCTTTAGGGAATGTTCCCCTAACGGTCCCCTACCGTTGTAACCTTTAGAGAATGTTCCCCTAACGTTCCCCTACCGTTGTAACCTTTTGGGAACGTTCCCCTAACGTTCCTCTACTGTTGCAACCTTTAGAGAACGTTCCTCTACCGTTGCAACCTTTAGAGAACGTTCCCCTACCGTTGTAACCTTTAGGGAATGTTCCCCTAACGTTGTAACCTTTAGGGAACGTTTCACCGTTGTAACCTTTAGGGAACGTTCCCTACCGTTGTAACCTTTAGAGAACGTTCTCTACCGTTTGTAACCTTTAGGGAATGTTCCCCTAACGTTGTAACCTTTAGAGAACGTTCCCCTGCCGTTGCAACCTTTAGAGAACGTTCCCCTACCGTTGCAATCTTTAGGGAATGTTCCCCTAACGTTGTAACCTTTAGGGAATGTTCCCTAACGCTCCTCACCGTTGCAACCTTTAGGAACGCTCCCTACCGTTGCAACCTTTAGAGAACGCTTCCCTACCGTTGCAACCTTTAGGGAATGTTCCCCTAACGTTGCAACCTTTAGAGAACGTTCCCCTACCGTTGTAACCTTTAGGGAACGTTCCCCTACCGTTGCAACCTTTAGGGAATGTTCCCCTAACGTTGTAACCTTTAGGGAATGTTCCCCTAACGTTCCCCTACCGTTGTAACCCTTAGAGAATGTTCCCCTAACGTTCCCTACCGTTGTAACCTTTAGGGAACGTTCCCCTAACGTTCCCCTCTACCGTTGCAACCTTTAGGGAACGCTCCCCTATCGCTGCAACCTTTAGAGAACGCTCCCCTACCGTTGTAACCTTTGAGGAACGCTCCCTACCGTTGCAACCTTTAGAGAACGTTCCCCTACCGTTGTAACCTTTAGGGAATGTTCCCCTAACGTTTCCCTACCGTTGCAACCTTTAGGGAACGTTCCCCTAACATTCCCCTACCGTTGCAACCTTTAGGGAACGTTCCCCTAACGTTCCCCTACCGTTGTAACCTTTAGGAACGTTCCCTAACGTTGCAACCTTTAGAGAACGTTTCCCTAACGTTGTAACCTTTAGGAATGTTCCCCTAACGTTGCAACCTTTCAGGGAACGTTCCCCTAACGTTCCCCTACTGTTGCAACCTTTAGAGAATATTCCCCTACCGCTGTAACCTTTAGGAATGTTCCCCTACCGTTGTAACCTTTAGAGAATGTTCCCCTAACGGTCCCCTACCGTTGTAACCTTTAGGGAACGTTCCCATCGTTGCAACCCTTTAGGGAACGCTACTGCAGTAACCTTTAGGGAATGTTCCCCTAACGTTCCCCTACCGTTGTAACCCTTAGAGAATGTTCCCCTAACGTTCCCCTACCGTTGTAACCTTTAGGGAACGTTCCCCTAACGTTGTAACCTTTAGGGAATGTTCCCCTAACGTTGCAACCTTTAGAGAACGTTCCCCTACCGTTGCAACCTTTAGAGAACGTTCCCCTACCGTTGTAACCTTTAGGGAACGTTCCCCTAACGTTCCCCTACTGTTGCAACCTTTAGAGAATATTCCCCTACCGTTGTAACCTTTAGGGAATGTTCCCCTACCGTTGTAACCTTTAGAGAATGTTCCCCCAACGTTTCTCACGTTGTAACCTTTAGGGAACGTTCCCCTAACGTTGCAACCTTTAGAGAACGTTCCCCTAACGTTGTAACCTTTAGGGAATGTTCCCCTAACGTTGCAACCTTTAGGGAACGTTCCCCTAATGTTCCCCTACTGTTGCAACCTTTAGAGAATATTCCCCTACCGTTGTAACCTTTAGGGAATGTTCCCCTACCGTTGTAACCTTTAGAGAATGTTCCCCTAACGGTTCCCCTACCGTTGTAACCTTTAGGGAACGTTCCCCTACCGTTGCAACCTTTAGAGAACGTTCCCCTACCGTTGTAACCTTTAGGGAACGTTCCCCTACCGTTGCAACCTTTAGGGAACGTTCCCCTAACGTTCCCCTACCGTTGTAACCTTTAGAGAACATTCCCCTACCGTTGTAACCTTTAGGGAACGTTCCCCTAACGTTGTAACCTTTAGAGAACGTTCCCCTAACGTTGTAACCTTTAGGGAATGTTCCCCTAACGTTGCAACCTTCAGGGAACGTTCCCCTAGTTCCCCTACTGTTGCAACTAGAGAATATTCCCCTACCGTTGTAACCTTTAGGGAATGTTCCCCTAACGTTCCCCTACCGTTGTAACCCTTAGAGAATGTTCCCCTAACGTTCCCCTACCGTTGTAACCTTTAGGGAACGTTCCCCTAACGTTACCCTACCGTTGTAACCTTTAGGGAACGCCCCCCTAACGTTGCAACTCTGAAAACGTCCCCTACCTGTACCTTTGGGAACGTTCCCCCAACGTTGTAACCTTTAGGGAACGTTCCCCTAACGTTCTGTTGCAACCTTTTGAGATATTCCCCCGTTGTAACCTTTAGGAATGTCCCCTACCGTTGTAACCTTTAGAGAATGTTCCCCTAACGTTCCTCTACCGTTGTAACCTTTAGGGAACGTTCCCCTAACGTTGCAACCTTTAGGGAATGTTCCCCTAACGTTGTAACCTTTAGGGAATGTTCCCCTAACATTCCCCTACCGTTGCAACCTTTAGGGAACGTTCCCCTAACGTTCCCCTACCGTTGTAACCTTTAGGGAATGTTCCCCTACCGTTGTAACCTTTAGGGAACGTTCCCCTAACGTTCCCCTACCGTTGTAACCTTTAGAGAATGTTCCCCTAACGTTCCCCTAATGTTCCCCTACCGTTGTAACCTTTAGAGAATGTTCCCCTAACATTCCCCTACCGTTGTAACCTTTAGAGAACGTTCCCCTACCATTGCAACCTTTAGGGAACGTTCCCCTAACGTTCCCCTACCGTTATAACCCTTAAGTAAGTTTATGGAACGTTCCCCTAACGTTAATTTTAACATTCCCCTAACCTTTAAAAAACAACCATGGTACCAAAAAATTAAAAATAAATATATATTTATATAAGAATCAGACTCAGTTTCATTGGCCATATAGACACATACTGTACAATAGAGACAACATACATATAGGCACATTAACACAATATAATGTATAAATGTAGAGTGCAAAGTAATAGTGCAAATGTAGTGTGCAAGATGCATATTGGAATGATAAAGTATGTAATGTGTAGGTGAATGGCCAAAGTGGGGTTGACCCCACTCACCAGCAGTTCAAGAGAGTGATGGCAGTGGAAAAGAAGCTGTTCTTGTGTCTGGTTGTTTTTCTGTGCAGGGATCTGTAGCGCCTGCTAGAGGGGAGGAGGCAGGAGGATAGCAGCAGTGTAGAAGATGGCCAATAGCTCTTTTGGTAGGCCATGCTTCCGCAGTTGCCGTAAGAAGTACATCCTCTGCTGAGCCTTTTTAAGGATGTTAGACTCACACTTCAGGTCCTGGGAAATGATGGAGCCCAGAAACTTGAATGAGTCTTTGACACTGGGCTGTTGGATATTGTGAGGGGGAGCACTGTGGGGTCCTCCACGTCTGCAGTCATCGCGGGGAAGTCTTTCTGGGAGGCCGCTAAAGTAGCAAGTACAAGCAAAGTTACAAGTCAAATTAAAACCTCTTATCAGCCAAGCTAAGCATAATACTGATGTGAACAATAAAATAACACCTGCCTGTTATAACTCTGCAGATTGTCAGGTCCTGGAAGGCCTTCTTTGTCTTTCTGCCCTGCAGGCTATATGGTTTTACAACGTCATTGGTTGCCACTCGCCGTAGCATGCGACGGATGGCAGTACCTCTGGTCAAACCTCCAAAAGTTGTCAGGAAAAGTTGCTGTAAAACATATAGAAATACAAATTACACATGTAGAACAAAGTGGAGAGCTTGTACAATATCATTTTGTAAGAGAAGTCAGTTCAGTTATAATGATATTTGAATTTATGCAATTATATAGTGTTATCTTAGGGCAGGGTAGGGCCACTTAATTACCATTTTGTTCCTCCTCTCCTGTTGACCGAGACTCCTGTCTAACTCCTGCAGCTCAGTGACTGTCGAGCAGGGCGACAGCAACACGTCATCGACTGGAGCAGAGGGAGGTAACTGGGAGCTCCTTAAGAGCATGAGCAGCTCATCCATCTTTTCCTCAAATGTGTCCATCCGCTGTGCCATGCGGGTAATGGATGTCCTCATGGCTATGGAATAATTCATGCTTTTAGTTGTTATACATAATATACTTTCATATGTGAACAACTTAAGTGAGTCGTCTTGCCTCTCTGTGTGATGAGTCACCTCCCTCTGTGTGATGAGTTCTGCTGTTTACAACAACAAAAAAGTTAAGTTACTCCCAAGTTCCTTGTCATGAAATTGTATTAAATTGGAAATGGAAAATTCAAAGCCACTGTACCTTCAACTGGGTCCCAAGATGAAGTGACAGGCAGAGCTTGCGTTACAATAGACCCATCCAGCTCTGGGTGACCGGCTGTTTTCCTGTGTGGTGTTGACTCATCTAAAAAGAAAGTAGATATGAATATTGGTCAGTTCATTTATGGTAGGTTTCTTGCACATGCCATTGCAAAAGATTAACCTATGCTGTTACATTAGACAATCGCTAAAAAAAACAAAAAAAAACACTTACATGCAGGTGGTGGAGGCAGTAACATCTGCTGACCTGAAAAAGGGCAGGAAGGGACAAACGCATCATAACAGTCACGTGATATGCACCAGGTTGAATTTATCTCTCATCCACGTTACAGGCTTTACAGCATACAGCCCTCGGATTTATCGTAAGATAAGTGTTAAACCCTAAGTCCGACTGAGTTCAGCTCGACTCGCTGTATAATGCTGGCAACCATGTTGGAGCTTTCTTTAAGTTGTTTACCAAAATCTCTCACCTTGTTGTCCAGGTTCCTTATGGTGGTTAAAACATCACTGAGGGAAGGCTCAGTCTCTGTGGCCAACTTTGATGTATCCATGGGGCTAGCAGCGCTCGCAGCATAGCTAGCTGTGGAAAGCTAACTTGTTTCCCGCGTTAGCATACGGGCTAGCAGTCTTGAGCGGAGAAAAGTCTTTACTGTTGACCACCGACAATGTCTTTCTTGGTATCTTCGTCCTACCTTGCGTTATAACACCGTCGGTGAAGTGTAGTCAGCACGTTTTAGTCAATGGCAGTATTTCAGTTCGAATTTGGGACCAAACAAACGGATCTTTTGTCTGCCCTGTTCGCCAGGTGTGTATACCAGTGTTGTATACGGAAGTCAGGACAGGACTTGAATCATGAAAGCAGAGGCACTGTCTTCCTACTGGCGTGGGGGTGTAACGGTTGGATTTGTACACTGAACTGAGCCACTTGTTAGAAGTGAAATGTGAAATGAAAGAAGTGAATTTTCTTAGTTGTGAAAATCGTTCTATTGATAGATTCTTGTTTTAAGTATTTTCACATAATACAGTTAAAAAAACGAAATCAAGCACAAAAGTATTGTTTTTAACAAAATTGTTATCAGCCTAAAAATAAATGTATTCTCTTGCTATGTTGTTTATCTTACTTAGATTTTATAAGACCAATCATTTTTGAGTGAATCTAAATCAAGTGACTGCAAACCTTTTATATGTTACTTCAAAAACTTAAATGGAGCTGGTATAAATAAACATTTTCAAAACCGCACTCAGAACAACCAAAAACAACCAAAAACAACCAAACGGGAACGTTGTGTGGAGATACAGTGCAACCACAGGAGAACGTTTCAGTTGGTTGGTTCCCTTAACATTTAGGGAACGTTATAACCATGAGGGAACGTTCCCTAAACGATAGTTTTTGGTCTGGTTCTAACTAACCTTTAGGGAACCAGAAACTAACGTTCCCTAAACGTTCTGTGTTAGTGGGGGATGGCTCTGTCTTGCATCAGCGATGTCACCCATACATGGCAGAAAAAGTCTGCAACATAGTTTTAGCCTGTGGGGTTCTGCCCAACATCGCGCAGGAAAACAGGGTGCCATAAATGTAGTGATGGAGCCAGATGACCCAAAACCCAGAGAGCAGTGTCCATGACTCTGCTCTGCCTCACAGCTGTTGCCTGGCTCTGACTCATGAAAAAAACACGAGTAAAATAAAAGACACTGCATAAACTCCGCTACTGTGTGTTTATTGAAATATAGGTACTCCATGTAGGCCTAAGAGATTGCAATATAAGCCTGTATATTACTATTAGGACTATAGCATACATATGTCAAGGATGTACATTAAATAAACTTCAGCTGGAGTCCGATTTACTACAGCAACACTGTTGACTGCATCAGTGATCTCTTTCCATTCCGCATTCTTTCTACAGCCTTTAATAACAGTTTTCATGCTGCCAAATAGTACACACTAGTGCAAGTGAACCTGAGATATCAGGGTTTCAATCATAGACTGTATATATTAGTATAATAATATATACAGTCTATGGTTTCAATCTCCACCTCTGAAAAGTGCCGCTTCTCAGTCGGATTAGCCTACGTCTCGCCATGTCGTAAATTGTAGGGGCGAGGCCTCAAAACCGAGAATATATTGGGGCGTGATATTTAAATTACGATCGTTTCCAGCCGCTGCATTTATCAAAGTACGACCATCCTTACGCTCTGATTGGTGTGATACGGACGTTTCATGAATCACACGTGAAGCCTGTCGTAAGATGATTTCTGTGTTTCATGCGCTCATATCTGCGCTGGTTTCTACGTTAGGTTGATAAATGAGGGCCATTATGTTTCCTCAAATAAGTGAAACAGCGCCCCCCTGGTATTGACTGGTCACCATCAGTCAGTATGTGGTCAAAAATTTCACAGTCGAGGCAATCGGGAGGGGAAGCCAGGTGAAGTTAATTAGCTAGGTGCTATATTGGAAGTGCCAGTGGTTACATTAACTGTTTTGCTATTGTGAAAGTGTGGCAAGTCGCTGGAAAAGAAACTGAGGATAACTCAGAAGACAGTCTTACTTTGGCCTTACAAGTAACGTTAAGCTAACAACATTTAATGCTAACGTTAGATGAAAAAAAATAAAAAAAATGTGATTGTTAGCTTGTTTACAGTGTCAGCTAACGTGACGGTGCTATTGTAAGACTAGATAGCTGGCAGTGATGAAGCGAGAAGAGGAGTAACGAACGTTACTTTGAAGAAACTAACCAACGTTAAATGACCGTCACAAGAAGTGCAGTTGGACTAATGACCTGGATAAGGACCACTTAATCTCCATTGACAGAAAGGTGAGTCAGATACACCAACTGTCTGTCTGTCTCTTTGCGCGCTGTTTTTTTTTTCTTTCCCTGGCTGTCTGTGCGTATTAAAACCCGCTGCTGCGTGGCTGACTTATGGTCATGTTTACTGGTCCTCGTACTGCTGTTTTGCTACAGGGACAAGCCCGTCGAGGCTTTGAATAACGTGACATTTCATTTTTAGTGGTCAGTGTTGGTATTGTAAGCTTTGTAGTAGGCCTACTGTTTATAGATGCATAAGACATTTGTAACTTAAGTCATGTAGGCCTATTGTGCATTGCTTCTTTTTGATGTGAACATACATATGTTGTCTAAATGTTATCGTTGAGTTTATTTATTGAATATAATGTATATGTTGCATTACACCCAGTGGTGTAGTCTACGTGATACGCAGGTATACGCAGTATACCCACTAAGAAAGCTCCAGGATTTCCATATACCCACTTAGAAATGCCCAATGACACGCAACAACATACTTTCCATTATATTTTTGATATATTTTGAATTGTCATCTCTGTTTTTCTTCTTTACATAAGCTAAAGAAAGGTCTAATCTTTTGGTCTTTTATTTTGTGTAATGCTGACTATTTTCACTTTTTCAGGCCACTAGAAAAATCGTTCAAATGAAACAGTCTGAAGAATAATTACTCATGTTCACACTAAGGCCATAATCTCAAGCCAAAAAGGTTGGGAACCACTGACATAACTGGCATTTATTAACAGCTCAGTCTGGCCCGTGTGGTTTAAAGTGCCCATATTATGAAAAAAACACTTTTTCTGGGATTTGGGGTGTTCTTTTTTGTCTCTGTTGCTTCCACACGCATACAAACTTTGTAAAAAATCCATCCATGCTGTTTTGAGTGAGATACGGTTTCTGAATGTGTCCTGCCTTCAGTCTCCGGGTGAGCTGTTCGTCGTCACAAGCCGAAACGAGCTGGCTAACCGCAACCGTTAGCTCGTAGCTAGCATGCTACCTCGTTCTCAATAGCAAAGCACTGCTACAACACACACAAGTTCACCATAATCTACAAAAGAACTACTTACATGTGCACCCTCATTTAGAAGTCTCCCAGCTAATCCTGCCTTGTAACTGACCGAAGTTGGAGAAACAGCCTTTCTTTTACTGTCTATGGAGCTAGCTAGCTGACATGATCTACATCTGAGCTACTGCATGTGCGAGTGCAATCAAAAATAGTACAGAAGAAGAAAAGAGGTCTCACTCTGTAGCTAAAACAGAGACCAGGTGAAAAGAGGATCTGCAGCAGTGAGAGAGAGCTGTGCAGTACAACAAAAATATGGTGTTTTTTGAAAATTAAACCATGTAAACCTATTCTGGTACAACCTTAAAATACAATTATGAACCTGAAAATGAGCATAATATGGGTGCTTTAAAGGGGCCCGAATCACCACTAGGAAATTGATCTGTGCGTGAAGAAAGTTGGATATTTATTTAGAAACGCCAACAAAAATGAAGGATCACTGACTAGCTATACTAACTGTATGAGTGAACTGTGAATTCATGTCTTTATATCAGTGGTAAATCAATAGCCTTCCCTTTTCTTGAGTGCTCTGTGGGGGAAGACAATAAATAGCCTACAACAACTTTCAGAAAATGGCTTCAAATAAGACTCAACTACTGTAGACTAGAGCTGTCAATCTTCTTCTATAATACCATTCCACCACATTGCATTTCCGACACTCCGCTCTCTGTTTACTATAATTTTCCACCACATGCCCACAGCGACAAACACAAATCAACAGAGAACTCTGTAATGAAACATTAACTAACAAGTGTATTGAAGCGGCTCTGTTGTAAAGGCTAACTGTGCTCGGTTAGCACAATGACAATGACAATGACATTAGTTTATGACAAATTATTTGTCATAAACTAAGTAACAAAAGTGTTAGCCACGATGCTAACAACATTGATAACTAAGCCAAATGGTACTGTCACTACTATTTTCGTGATTTATAAGCAACCTGTTTCTTGCAGATTGGCACGTTACTGAGAATACAGCTGCTAGAAGGTAATATATGAAGTTGAAGCTACTCAGACAGTAAGACAACTAACATTAACTTTAACTGTCTCCATGAAGCTCCTAAGCTCCTATAACTCGCGACGCAGTTAGGAAACATTTTGGCTCGGTGGATGTCGATTTTAAGGTCATGTTAAAACTATTTCCTATCCTTCTTCCGATTTCCAGCCACAACCTGTTAGGTGGCAAAATACAGTTATTAACTCGAAAGTAAAGCATTCCTGGTGTTTTTTTGTCATATTGCAATATCCTGTTTACACTGATTATATACCAAACAACTAATCAAAGCTGATACTGTATGATAATAGACAAATGAATCATAATAACATATTATATGCTTTGAATTCCTTATATATATATAGCCAGTGATGGGAATAACGGCGTTATAAATAACGGCGTTACTAATGGCGTTACTTTTTTTCAGTAACGAGTAATCTAAATGATTACTGTTCCCATCTTAATAACGCCGTTACCTTTACTGCCAAAAAATGCGGCGTGTTACTATATTTGAAGCTGTCTTTTTTCATCAGACCAACTAGAACTCTCTGAGTCTGAGCCGAGAGGCAAATACTTCTTTTAACTGTTCTTCCTTGGTTAGTGGGCAGTACACGACGCAAGCGCATAAATGCACAAATGCACACAAGAACAACACAAGCGAGTCGGTCAACGAGAGAGAGACAGATATGGTGTTATGAAATCAAGGAGAGGGTTAACTTTTCCTGCTCCAGATTTCCCACCGTGGTCAGAAAGAACAGGGGAGACACTTTGTTTCTCTCACTATATGACTATAGAGTCGGTACTCACTCCAAAGCTAATCGTGTCACTCTCTCACTTCTCCCTCGCTCTATCACCTACTCCCCACACACACACACGCACACACACACACACACACACGCCGGCTTGACGCACACACCATCGCACAAGTATAAACATCAGGCCACTTACGTTATTTGCACTACAAAGAGTGTATATATTTGTTATTTATTTTTGGTATAGTGCTTAACAAGTATAATTTAATTTTGCCCGGTTGTGGCCTGTTGAGGTGTTGTGTTATTTGTATCGTTCCACTATATAAACATAATATCTACATACATGGTATTTGATTGGAGGCTAGTCTCACTTTGTCCCACAGCAACATTAAAATAGTTTAGATTTGTGTACATTGTTTCTGTTAATAATGTATTGTATTAAGTGTCCATTTCATTATAATATTCAGATTTATCATAAATAATTGAACATGCACATGTATTTTAAGTTCCATTAAAGAGGGGTAGGTGGAGGTGGGGGTCACATTTGAGCATTTAAAAATGTACTTGAAAGTAACGCAATAGTTACTTTCTGAAGTAACTAGTTACTTTCATAATTTGTAACTGAATAACTAATTCAGTTACTTTTTGGAAGAAGTAACTAGTAACTGTAACTAATTGTGTTTTAAAAGTAACTTGCCCAATACTGTATATAGCTGTGCGGTGTTTTGAGCAGCCTGCATGCAACGCAGCAGGTGATACAACACTCATTATATCATCATGTGGTTTCCCCTCGTTTGGATGCTGCAAAGCACAAATGCTGTTTAGCCTTGGTACATTCAGCTTAACAGAGGACACAGTCAGACCCTTTGGAGACAGGATCCGTGCATTGGGTCAAGTCAAAATTATATTAAAGTGCATTATTTTAAGGGTGACATTTTCACAAGGACATGTTTAGTAGGGCTGTGTATTGGTAAGAATCTAGCGATACGATACGTATCGCGATACATGGGTCATGATTCAATATATTGCAATATATTTTGATACTATGCATAAGACGATATATTGGGATTTTTTTTAAGTATAATTTTAGAAAAACTAAAAAAATCAAAGAAGTTTACTTTAGGTAAACAATTCTGAGTACCAGAAAATCAAACTGCCAGTTTGGGATTGTGGTTCACAGGTTCTTAGTAAGCTAATTGTTATATGCTAAAGTAGGCTAAAGTTCAGCTATAGCTACATTGTTAGCTTCTAGCAAAAAGTCAGGCACTGCTAGGCACTGTTAGGCAAGGACACTAGTGGTGCGTCTCAGCATAGCCATCTAGCGGTATGGGGTTTAAACACAACATAAACGTGAACCACTGTCTTACATGAATATTTTTAAATGTTATTAAAAAAAATAATCAATGTTGCCTTTTTTTTAAATTGATACAGTATTGCAAAATAAAATATCGCGATACTCTAGTGTATCGATTTTTTTTCTTACACCCCTAATGTTTAGTGTAGACGTGTGTACTGTCAGCAACTAGGCCACTTAGGATAAACTGGATCACTGTAGTCAGTCCAGTTGTGTTCCTCCAGCATGTATTGGACATCTATCGAAATCTGCTCTGAGATTTTTAAAGGATTCCACTCCCAATATGTGCCTGCTCTTGACACTTTTATCTATGTTTATATAGAAGTAAAATAATCTTAACTGCTTGAGGGCTGAATTTTGTTTTGCTACCTAATTGATTAAAAGTCAAACTCAGTCAAACTCAAGGATTTTGTGCATACCTTTCTTTTTGAATGGCAGATTAAAATGATGTATTAAACATTTAGGCTATAGGCCTACTTGCTGTGCAGACACCACAATTAGGGTGTGTCAACATCAAAAAAACTAGTCAGAACTATTCAGTTCAATTCAGTTCAATTGCTTCTTATTGCTTCCCCACTTGTGTTTTCAGTCCACAATAAACAAATCATTAGAAAACCATTTTTAGGCCTAATGCAATTTGCAATTTTTATTTGTCACATGAAATTGAACTAAGTAGAATTCCAGTAAAATGTTTTTTTTTTAAATGGAACAATTGAAATGGATCTCATGTGGCTTTTGGTAATTTTTGATAAGAATTTTATTCTTCTACCCGCTTCCAAATTATTTCCTGCCTCAGTTTTTCGGAAAGTGAGCCAGCTTGTGTGACCCTTAAACACACGGAGCCATGGCGATGCTGCACTGAAATGTATTTTACGCCCCGGTGAGAATATAGCTGTTGAGAGAAGCCGGACACGTGAGTGAAAACAAGAGCAGTGGTCCACATCTAGACCCTTATTACTCATTACTCTTTATGAGTAACAAGGGTTACATAGAGCCTCTCAGGCCATTTCTCCAAATATCATTTTCCTCTATCACATACCACTCAGATGATGTTAAAATGCATCTGAGTGCATGTGTTGCATTTGGGTGTATTTGTGTATGTGCACTTGCTTTTCTATCCTTATGAGGACCAAATTGTTGTTTACCATTACGATGTTGAAGGAACACCTGAAGTGTGAGGACATTTTGTTGTGGAACCAATTTTAGGGTTGCATGATGTTAGATTAAATTCAAGATTAATTTAGGATTAAATTAGGTTTGGAGTTACAGTAATGCATTTGGTTAAAAGAAGGCATATAATGCATATCCTTTAACTTGCATGTTACCATTTAAGCATTTGTACATGAGTGTTTGTAAGCGCAGGCATATACTTTTTTGGTGTGTGTGTGTGTGTGTGTGTGTGTGTGTGTGTGTGTGTGTGTGTGTGTGTGTGTGTGGAGACTATGCCTATCTGTTATATAGAGTTATTTCAGAGGGAGCACAGTAATGACAGTATTACCTTCACCTTGTCAAAATAGACCCATAGTGCTTTTGTCCATTAAGGTAAATATACCTTCTAGACTTTCTTTTATGCTTTCAGGGCACACATTCTCACACACACACACACACACACACACACACACACACACACACACCACTATAATTATTGAGTGACTTCACGTGTTTTTGTTGACTGTCGAGTGTATTCACTCCTGTCGCAGATATCTCTAACTAGATTTAAAAAAACAAAACTTTATTCTTAATACGTCACATACAATTTGACAGTACAATGTAGTGAAATTCAATTACTGCATTTAACCCATCCTAAGTATTGGGAGCAGTGGACAGCTACTTTGAAAAGGCTTGTTGAATTTAAAACGAATGAAAGTAAATAATTTCCAACATTCTTTCACTGACCAAATTGAACATTGAATTGAATAGAGGCACCATTAAAAAAGAATGATAGTTGCATTTCAAAGTGCAGTTTTCTACTGATATCTTCTTTTATCTAACACAAAAAAGTGTCTTTTGCGATATATCACAGCCTTTCGCTATGTGTTTATTGCGCCAGTTGATATCGTGATGACGATTTAAAAAAACAAACAATATATTGTGCAGCCCTAGTATCAATGTTGCAATTAATATGCTTTGGTTGTGTAGTTTGTGCACCCTGATGTCAACAGAAAGAAACAAAAGTCTGTGATTTGTAGTTTGAGCAGCACAGCAACTCCCTCTTTTGCAAACACACATTTATGACTGTCCACACAGGTAAACACTAGCTCACCTGCAACTACTTTGTCTTTCTTCTTTTTTACACACCACTCACTCACTCACTCACTCACTCACTCACTCACTCACTCACTCACTCACACACACACACATCCTATGAGTATCGAAAAATTTCAGTTCCAAAAGCGCCTGAGCGCGTAAGCACAAGCTTATCTGTCCTTTCTGTATATTGACAGAGAGCGGAGCTCTGACACACACACACACACACACACACACACACACACACACACACACACACACATACATACACTTGCTCATGTGCATACAGTATTTCACTCCAATTTAGAACTGCTTTCCATTAACATGTGTTTTGTCTGTCCCTGCAGACTCTCTCTGCTACACTAGTTGATTTACAGCTCTTATCAAATACATATTGCCAAGCGAGTGAGACGTGCAACCTTTCATTTGCACGCCGCCGCCCTGCAAATTCGCCACGCTACATTAACAAGAAAAATGACTGCTGCTATGCATGCCAAGACTGTGTGTGTGAGACAGAGAGTGAGACAGGTGAATAAAAAGTGCAACAGAAGGAAATACTGTACAGTAAGTGTGGGAGTTTAAGCTTTACCATCTGTTTAGGTGAGGGAGCAAGGAAGAGTATGTATGTTTTGAAGGTGTGTGTTTGTGTGTGTGTGTGTGTGTGTGTGTGTGTGTGTGTGTGTGTGTGTGTGTGTGTGTGTGTGTGTGTGTGTGTGTGCTCAACAGCGATGTAGTGTGTTTTTTGTGAATGAGCGAGTAAGGTCAAAATGGCAGAATCTACCATCAGTGTTCTGGGTGCCCACCAAGGGACACAGCGTGCCAGTGGGGCCCTGGATGTTAAAAAAGAAAATTAGTCCTATTTTTAACTGATCTGGGTGCGGTCCAAAAGCATAAAACAGCCCCCTTGTTTACATTTTTACTGTTATATTTATTAAAATATAAACATAGATAAATTAAAAGAGCTTTGATTATATTGGTTATACAAACATTTGGTATATGAATGGGTTAGGCCTAAATCAGGGGTCAGAATTTTTCTCTCGGAAATATTGTGCACAGTGACATTTTACAGATTGTAAGGAGAAACAAAAGTATTCAATATGATTTTTAACTGTGAGAAAGTGTACATCTACTGTAGTTCATCAAGACATTAGACATTCTCTGTCAACTGTAACAAAAATGTGATTGAGTGACACTTGTCACTCAATCTTAGGCAAAGTGACAAACAGCGACGAAAGCTGCGACATGAAATCCACAGCTACAGTTTATTGGAATTGGCATTGTGGACACTGAATTTGATGAATTTACTGTTTATCAGACCCCAGATGAGACAAGAAGCTAATGTTAGCGAATGCTGCGGTCCCTCTGCCTTTGACTCCCTGCTGCAGGAGACACTTGGTGCGTTCATGCCACCTGGGAACATCAGGGACCCCCCCCCGTGATTACGTTGTTTTTCCGACTGCCAGCGTTCACATGGTCGGGATGCGTGTTCTTCTTCTTCTGTTAAATTGGCGTTTGGCATAACAACTTGTTGCATGACTACCACCAACTGTTGGGTATAGCCTAGAGCATCAGGTGTGTGAAAACATGGAGGCAACAATAACAAAAGATTTGTTGCTGTTTTCTTATGCGAGCATACAAACGGCACATCGACAGGTGTTTGTTATCTGCAGGACAACCAACGGGTTTTTTATACATAACCCTATTTATGAATAATTTGAAACATGTTATGTCTGTGTATGTTTCTTGGCAGAGGCGTTTGTCCACAATAAACAGTTTATTGTCATTGAAATATTTTCAGTGAACCAAAGTCAGTTGTCAACAACGCGTCAAAATCTAGCTCCAGTGTCCCTCCTCTGATTCCCACAGGAAGTGACGTGAATGATGACGTTTTCACTGGGGAAAATGTTTTTCCGATGCCCATGAACACACGGCAAGTATTCCTCCAACACGCTGTATTAACATTACTGTTTTAAAACCGTTTTCCAGGTTAGTGGGGGTGCATACCGCTCAAAACCAACATGAAAAACATAGTTAGTAATGTTCACTCAGTGTTTTGTTTTGTTGTTAAACTGTGTGTAAAATGAGCGGTAACGTTAAATCACGGTAACGGCATCCTACGGTACCGTCTATTTGCTGGATGGTTTCAAGGTAACGGTCGGTAGCTAACATTAGTAATATTATTTCTATACTACACATATACACACACAATACAACCAGGGTCTTTTACTGTGACTCATTGACTTTTCTCAAACTGGCAGAAGTGAGCCACAAGGTTAGTCCTGTGCAACTATTAAACTGATGACACGCACACACACAGACACACGCGCACACAGTTACACACACCTTGGCTGCAGATACATGCCTGTTCAGCCCACCCTATTGCACCATCTGTCCCAACTCTCCTATTAAGAGTCCAGCAAAGTCTGCCTCGATTTATTCTGTGTGTGAGTTTACATAAGACCTAACTAATAAGGGGTGTGTGTGTGTGTGTGTGTGTGTGTGTGTGTGTGTGTGTGTGTGCTCCTCATCCATTCAACTCTTCTCTATTCAATGACAACTTGAGCACAGGAAGACAAAACGAAGAAAAAAAAAAAAGAGGCAGAAACATAAAATAAGAGAAATTAATAGAATTGCAGAGAGAGTGAGTGACAGATCAGACTGATCTGCTATCAGACTTAAAGACTCATCAGCAGATATCTTGACCATATTACCAGAACTTTTTATTTGATTAAAAATTTACTGAAGGTACACAAGTACCTTCAGTAAATTGAAGCTAATAAAAACAAACCGTGCTTTGCCATGTGCCAGGACAAATTTGGCTTGTTGAGGAACTGGACTTTAAGGACAGGGCAATGAGTTGCACCAGCACGATGCCACTTGGTTTGAATACATACCACACATTTTTAAGAATTAAGAATACGTTTCTTTCCTTGGCAAAAAACTGTTTGTAGGACTTTTAACATCCAGCTGTCGAATGATTGAGTGTGGTGTGCCTGTTTTTGCTGGCAGTTTTGATTGGGCGATAGGGGTTTGGAAAAGTTATTCAAGGTCATAGAAAAAAAGGCAATTCTGATGTTTTGGAGGTGGATTGTTATTATTTTTTTTTCCAAACAGTGATAATGACAGTTGAGACAGTGAATGCAATAAGACTCAGGGAAAAGTTGTGTCTGAAAAAGCGACGGGTATCGCTAGGATTTTATCGATACCAATACTGCTTATCAATACCAATACTTTTATCGATACCACTATCTATAATTTGCTGCAAAAAATAAAGATATGAAAAGATTCAACAGTTATTTCATTTTTACTTTTTTGTGGAAATAAGTGAAATTGTTTCCTGAGTTTCCTGTATATATGATGAGGGATGGGTAATTGCTACAAATGTCTGGTCTAACAACTATAAACTATACAAAATTAGTTTTATCTGGTTGTCAGAATAGCTCACACTGAATTCAGCTGAGCAGCTTGTCACTGAAATGACAATAGCTGGTCCACCTTAAGGTCGGCCCATCTTAAGTTAGGCAAGCTTCATTTAATGTGGAGTAACTGGTAGCTGAGCTCTTCCAAGTAGCTTGCCTTACCTTACTACTACTACTACTACTACTACATAATAATAATAATAATAATAATAATAATAATAATAATAATAATAATAATAATAAGAGAGTGACCGCAATAGAAAGGATAGAGACTTCAGACAAGAAAGTGAGAGTATCAGTCAAGGAGCCATTTAACATTTTGACACTGGATTCACTATAAAATGTAGCAAATTCCCATCTTGGAAAGAAAAGTGATTTTAAATTATTTTCAACTTTGACGTAGATTCTTGAATGGTTCATGACTAGAAAGCGCCCTTTGTTTTTAAAAATATGTATGTGTGATGTCTTTCTGTTGATCGTATTGTTTTATTGCCACCTTGTCTGAGAGAACTTAGAATCATCAACTGCAGTTGAAGAAAAAGAACTAAAATCTAGCATACAAACCTTTACTCATCAGTGTTTTCCATAGGTTCTACTTGAGTGCCCCGCCCAGTAGAGGTGTTGAAATTAATCAAATAATCAATGCATCGAATCGTGGACATGGTGAATGCTGCATCGATAATCGGCCGGGCCATAATCGATTATTTCTGTTTACAATTTAATGTATGCCTAACAACCTTTCTGTTTACATTCTGTTATGTTTTGCACATTCAGGAAGCGCCATGTGCTCAGTGCTGTAGTTTTATGTATCCAATTTATTTAGTATTAGAGCACTGCAGAATGTTTTTGTTTTTGAAACTTGAAAAGCTATGAATTAAATATCCTATATGGCTTTAATAGAAAAATGAATTTGACGCATCGTGATGCATCGAGATATCGAATCGCTGACATGATAATCGTAATCGAATCGGGATATCAGTGAAGATTCACACCTCTACCGCCCAGGTAGAGGTGTGAATCAACAATGTATTTTTTACAGCGCAGACCAGTGGCCTCCAGTCCCTCCCCCTCGTGACATCGCACCCTGTGCATGACACAGCGTCAACATTCACTTCAGGCTCAGATGCTATGGGTAGTAGCATGCTGCTGTTGGTCTTGCCGTGGGATTAAATGTACTGATAAACCATAGAAACGCCGCGGCCACACCACTGTGAAAGCCACTGTCATTTATCAGAGTCTGGTTGTTCACCCTCTCCGCGGCAGTCCGATCCGCTCCATATCTTTATAATGGAGCTGACCGGAGCATACCAAAGCTAATCGTAACCCAGCCTTCAGTTCTCCGTGCCCATATTCATTAACTGTTCATGGACTTGAGCTCAAGTAAAACCCGTACTTTTTATTAAATTGGCTTTTTGTTTTGAACTACAATTCAGTGTTGTTTGAATGACAAATCTGTTCAGATGAGATCTTAGTGATTGCAACAGGGACATGTATAGTACAAAACAGCGTGTTTAGGATCCCCAAAACACACTTAAAAAAACGAACATGATATAACAAACAAAATTATCAAGAAGTAACTTTAGATAGCGTTAGTCTAAGATGATTTGAGGAGGAGACAGTGTTGAGATCGATAATAACATAACTGTCTGTATGGATCATAGTATAGTCTAAGTTGTTATAACATTTGTAAACATACCTGATTACTCCTAGTAATCAGGTATTTTATCTGCTGAACCATAACATTTGACAAACCAACTAAAAATCATCTTTTAGTCTGATTTGTTAAATATGTAAATAGTTTTATCTAGTGGTCAATAGTTTTCTTTCTAAATTATCTGTTAATGTTATGTAGTCATTGTTTTCAATATATAGTTCATAAACCTTTGACTAGTTTTTTACTGAACCCAGCCATCACAGGCCACCACAAGTAAATTCTCAACCTGTGGGAAATACTGCACATTGTCTGCTAAATGCAAAATAATAAGAAACAACCGGTTGACAAAGTATCTAGCTAACCTATGATACACTATCTTGTTGGGCCACCCTGTCGCCCACTGCTCCTGCCTTTCCTCTTTTTTTTCTCACCATCCATCTCCTCCCCCCTCTTTGTCTCTTACCACCTCCTGATTTGTGCTATAGGTGCATTATGTTTGTGTGTGCTAACTTCAGTGCGTGCGTGCGTGTGTGTGTGTGTGTGTGTGTGTGTGTGTGTGTGTGTGTGTGTATTCATGTTTTTACCCGTATATCTCTGGTGGTCCTACACATAGCTGATACAAATTACATCCCAGCATCAGCCGTGTGTGTGTGTGTGTGTGTCCCATCCCTACATGACATTACTTTTCTTCGCTACGCTTGACGTTTCTCTACACTCGTTTTTTTTCTCTTTCATCCTCCCTTCAGGTTCGCTCCTGGCCTCGATACTGTAAGCCTTATTTACATTCACAGCCAGGCTGAATCCCCCGGGAGACCTACAGTCGTCAAGCATGTTGTTTTGACAGAGACAAGCGATGCTTTGTGCACCAGGACTATCCTGGCTCCCTCAAGTTTTGGCTCAGTGTGTATTCTCTTTCTGGTTCTCTCTCTCTCTCTCTGTCTCTCTCTCTCTCTCTTCTCTCTCTCTCTCAGCAGAGTAGGGGTGCACGATATTGAAAAAATTTGATATTGCGATATCGATAATGATTATAAAAATATCGATATTAATTTAGATATTTTTAAACATGTAAAATTACCGAAGTTATGGGAAAACGCATAAAAATAGATTTATAACAAATAAAACAAGTTTTCTTACAACACAAGGTTTATTTCAACTGACAGTCATATTGGACTAGCCTGGCTCCGCCCTCCTACTTACTTCCGCTCAATTTTCATTTCCCTTCAGTTCTCCGTCTGGGTTTGCGGTATATTCTTAGGTTTTCTCCGGTCAAATATTTGGCGGTCCAATCAGCGAACAGAGGGAGTGGCTGAGAACGATGACGTTGAGGACGTGCTCTAGAAAGATGCGAGCGAAGCCGTTCAGTCCGTTGTGGCAGCAACGCTGCCGAATATCCAGAAGTTAAAGCCCGAGCTAGAACAATATTTGCTGAGTTTTGTTGGTGGCCGTGATGTTGTGGCCCTCCTCCCCACGGGGTTCGGGAAAAGTTTGACTTTCCAGCTTGCTCCGTTAGTGGTGAAGGAGTTGGCTAAGGCTAACGCTAGCGATGCTAATGCTAAATATAAGCCGATAGTTGTTGTCGGTCTGTCCTCTTGTTGCACATGCGCATGACATATGTCACGACCAAACGTTAGCGATTGGTTATGGCAGATCCAGAGTGGCTCTGGGCAAATCCAATAGTTTTAAACTTCAACAGAGTACCCGCCTTCAAGGAAGTTAACACTTGTCAATGGAGAGAGGCCAGACTCTCTGTACAAATGAAATGTACGAGAGTCTGGTAGGATCAGACTAATATTGGACTGGTACAACATGTGTCTACAGAACAGGACATGTTTTACTGGTTGGACAGTATAAAATAAAGAGCATGTCTATAGAACAGGACATGTTGTACTGGTTGTATATACACTACAGTATAAAAAACAATGCAATGCACATCTGTTGGCTTAAAGCCAAAGCATTTCCAAGCTACTGAGGAGGAGGCATTACCCTACAGTCACATTAGCTACAAGAGACCGAGACAAAGCGACAGGCTACCATTCATTTTCAATGGGAGTGGCCAGAACCATAGAGATATAAATGTCATAGAGATTATAAATATATAATGTCTTTCTCTAGCACTCTGGGAGTGGCCGTTTGGCCACGAGCGACTGCCAATCAGAGTGATGTGTATGTCAGTGGCTCGACCGAGTCGAAGAAAATAATTCAAGATGGCGGAAAACGCTTAAGGACATCATATTTATGTATATATCTGATATGGTTGGCATTATATTGTGTTACTTTTATCGAGAAATAAATACTTTTAAATCCAAAAACATAATTCTTGTGACTTAACAATACCTCTGAAGTAACTTTTAAGACGTGGTTTAATGTAGCACCGGAGAACAAGCAACCAGGGGTAGGCTAGGCACGCCCAGGAGCGCCCACAAGCGAGTGCATGTCGCTCTCTTTTGGTAGCTAATGTGACTGTAGGTTACTTTTGGCCTCTAAAGTTTCTTATCAATCTCTGTTATTTCGTCGTCTCCCAGAGCAACACTCATTTTCTTACTTTTGTGTTCTTTTTGCTCCACTCTTCGCTCTCTCTTTAGGTCCTTTCATTTCTTTCGCTTCGTTTTATGGTTCTGCGGAGGCTCCACGCAGCTGATGTTTATACGTGCTCTGGTGTGTGCGTCGAGCCGGCGTGTGTGTGTGTGTGGTAGAGCGAGGAAGAAGTGAGTAGCGACTCTAGAGTCTTAATGAGAGAAACAAAGTGTCTCCCCTGTTCTTTCTGACCAAGGTTAGACATCTTTAGCAGGAAAAGTTAACCCTCTCCTTGATTTCATGTTGTTTATGGAGAAGGAGAACAAGGAAATGAGTCGGGGGGGGAAATACAACGCTACCAAGTGGTGTGTATTTTTCGAGAGGTGCATCAAAGAGTATAGACGTAACAAGAGGCGAAACTCAATGGAACTGCAGCTCCGCCATCTTGGACTGAATGTAACACAACGTTCTATTGAGTTTCGCCTCTTGTTGCTTCTATACTCTTTGGGTGCATGTCGAGCGGGATGCAACGCAAACAAAATATTGCGTAATTATCGCGAGACTTTCGGTATAATATCGGATATCGCTATAACGATATTGAGTCGATATATCGTGCACCCCTATAGCAGAGTAACTCAGACATTAGCCATACGCTTGTTTATGTCTCAGTTGGTTAAAAACAAAAACTTGGTTGCTTTAACTTTTTATTATCAAAGAAATCCCCAAAGAGACAACAAACTAACACACTTTTGACTCTCTTCTGACTGTCCTGCTAACACGTTTTTCCAGTGTAGCCAAAGCCTGATATAGGTTATGCCTCCATGCTATAAAACTCCACTGTTATTCAAAACACTTTTAGAAATTAAACAAAAAAGCTCATACTGTTGCATTTGGGTGACATATTCCTTCACTACTATGAACAACGGTTTTGTTCCTCTGCGAGCATATTGGCAAGCACTGTCTCCCCTCTGTGGAACTTTACTCTCCAGTTTCAAAAATGCAGTTTTTTGTTTCTAAATAAACCACATAGCCATGTTCATTCCAATGAAGGAGTATGACACTAACTTTGAGTGTGTGTGTGTGTGTGTGTGTGTGTGTGTGTTTACACAGACATTTTGGTTTTTAAAGCCTTAAACAATACCATATTACCAGCAACAGGTTTATGGGATTTGTCTTTTGAAGGGTTTAATCCAATTGTCTTACCATTCTTCAACCTATCAGTACATGTGACAAATATGTAGACTGTAGTACTGCAGCTATCGATTATTTTAGGAATCGAGTATTCTACCAATTATTTCATTGATTAATCAAGTAATCGGATAAGTAATACTTTTGCTTTACAGTAAACAGCAATAGCAAATATACAAAAGAGGTTTCATTTTTTCAAAAAGCAACCTGTTTTTCTTGCCTAAATTGCATACAATAACAGGGATATATGCTAATACTTTTAAGCACGGGCAGCATGGGCCACCGAGCCCCTTATTCTCTTGGCAAATGTACATTTTTGGTGGCCCAAATGTAAATCTTTTTCGCCCCTTCCCCTTCTTGCCTCTGGCTCTTTGCATTGGATATGCAAAAGAGCTGTTCACTCTGCCCAGGTAAATGTGACTGTACAAAGCTTACAGCAGTGCTATTTCTAGAATCCAACAATAACTCAACATTTGTATTCACTGAATATGCCTGTCTGCTTATTACAAAACAAAAGTTTATATTTATGTTTGTATAAGATGGAGTTTGTATGAATTACCCAACATTTACAGTTAATTCTCATAAATTCCCATTAATTCCCATAATTTCCATTAATTTCCATGAAAGTTTCCAAATTGGAATGTTTCCAAAATTCCCCAGTTTAACTTTCCATGGAAAGTTTCTGAAAATTTACTGGAGAATTTCCGCCCCTTTACAACCCTAATACTGAGTGAGGAGAAAGATCCCCTTCAGACCCGCATTTTTTTGACTGGGTAAAAAAATTTTTTTTTAACTGATTCTGACTCCTCTCCAACATAAAAACAAAATGGAAAAAACACATTTTTGGTAACTCATGTTTTTAATAGTATTTTTTCATGTCCATTCCAATGGACGCCACGACAAGATGGGCGTAAAATGTCATAAAAACTTAAGAAAAATAAGGCTGAGTTTTTCCACATAGTAATCAATCAGGTATGACCTAAACATCTGGAACTGGATGTTTGCATGGTTTTGAGTCTGTGTACAGTTCTGAACATGCACATGGACTTGATAGGGGTATCTCAGCGTGGGTAGGGTACAGCAGTGAGGTCATCACCAGGAAAACCCAGAGCCTGCAAGAAGATAGAGAAATGACGCAATCTGAACATGCACATGAACACAATAGATGTATGATTGTAGATAAGATTACCTGAACAAAAAAAAATCTGTTTTTCCTTCAGTAAACTATCGTGGAACTTCCAACACATAACCATACTTTTTATAGTAGGCTAATGAACTGATAGCACGTTTACTTGGAATGGAACTTGAACGTGAACTTGAGAAGACATCAGCTTGTGGATGTTTTCATGTATGCTCATTTTCGATGAGCAGCCTTGAAACAGTTTCGGTGTGGCACAAAGCACAAGTGGATGTTGCACTTGTCACAAAAGACGTGTGTCTTTCCTGTACAGTATGGCATCTTGCGTCTGGTAGCCTCTTTCTTTTTATCATAATTTGGCATGTGGTTTTTTGACCGAATTTCTGTACGGTACAGACTGACAAGTTGATTAAGCAGGTCTGTTGCTGCACTTCATTCATTCTGCCAACACCGACAAAGTTGGAGGCCATGACAACTAGTCTGTTGTCATACCATTTGACCAGTGCCACCTTCCCATCATGGCTTACAACTTCATCACAGCTTCCTCGAGGCTTTTTAGCAATCTCTTTGTCAGACTGTAGAGGAGGCCTGGCAAAGCGAGAGACCCTTTCTGTCCCAGCGGCATGAATTTTCCTCTCAGCCAGCAGCTCCAGAAGATTGTACGTTGTGAAATAATTGTCAAAATACAACTTGTGGTTGGCCTCGGTGATCCGCTGGCTAAGATGGTACACCACTCCAGCTCCAAGTCCTAGCTGCTTCCTGTGCTCTTGTGATAGCTCCATTTTAGTGCCTTGGTGCAGCAGGAAGTCGTAGGCCATGCCACTTTTCCCACACAGGAAGTATATTTTCACCCCCCATGGGTGTGGCTTGCCTTTGATGAACTGTTTGACAGACAGAGTTCTGCGAAATGGCACCATTTGTTCATCAACGCAAAGGTTCTCCTCTAGTGGAAGCTCCAAGCATCTACTGCGTATGGCATCATAGAGAGGACGTACCTTGAAAAACACATCATTGTTGTCAGCTGGCTTCTCCAAATTGTTGACCAAATGCAAATATGACCGGAGCTGGAAGAATCTGTCACAGGGCATTGTGGTTTGAAAAATACCAATGTCCAGCCCAGCTTCCCAGTACATGGAGACTCTTGGCATTTTCATCACTCCCATAGCAAGGTGGAGACCGATTATGGTTCTGATCTCTCCTGGACTTGTCGGTTTGAAACTTAGTGTACCACTTTGCATGGCATAAACATTTGTGTTGTTGGCCATCAAATCGAAGATCTCATCTGGTATATACTGTTTGAAGTATTCATAGGGTCTCATAGGATGATCCTCATGAATTGGAGGATTCTCAAAGGAAGTGTCCATGATTGTAGTGAATGGCCTGTGACGCCACTTGATTTCTTCCTTCCTGGTTACTGTCATCTCCTCCTGTCCTCCTCTGGCCTCCTCTGTCACTACACTGTCTTTCTCCTCTATCTCAATCTCATTTGCCACATCAAGTTCTTCTGGCATGCATGTAACCTCTCCACTGTCCCTCTCTGAATCTAATAACAAAACAATCACATGTTAACTCATTTTATGTATTCTTACTTTGAACTATCATGCATTCTATTTAGATCTTACATACAAGACATTAAATTGATAAAAACCACATACTAAGAATTAAAAACACTCTTCATTTCTAAACTTACCACCTATCTCACTGCTGGTTTCATCCTCCTCATTTCCAGAGTACAAGGAGTCAAGTTCAGATAACTCTCCATTTACGAGGCGTTCAAGGAAGTCTTCGACTTTATACTCTACAAGAACATTATGTACAAAAAATATATATTTAAAATTTTGTAATCATGAATAAATAAACTGTGACACCATACTTTACCTATGAAAAGCTTACAGGTCTTTTGTTTCTTTATATACTGACACTAAATGTGAGCGTTAGCTAAACCTGCCCATCTCCTGATGTCCATTGCAATGGACATAGGACAATCCTATAAATTAATGATATGATATATGTTCAAAATAACTTCAAATATTATCACTTGTAACAGTTAAAATTATACTGACAGCCAATTTGTTTGGCCAGCATGAACATAAATTTATATTTTTGATTGAAAATGGGCACTTACTCTTCCCTCTCTGCAGTCGCTCCGCCATGCTTGTCTTGTCTGATGTCTGTCACTCTCTCAGAACGTGCCCAAAGTCATAACATGATTTTGATTGGATAATCAGGATCCAATCAGTAACTAGCATTGCTGACATCATTCAATTACAGAGTATTTATTGGTTTAGAGACAAAAATATGTCATGACCATTCCAATGGACAC
The DNA here is from genome assembly GCF_031162955.1 of Sander vitreus. Taxonomy (NCBI): domain Eukaryota; kingdom Metazoa; phylum Chordata; class Actinopteri; order Perciformes; family Percidae; genus Sander; species Sander vitreus. Next base: position 25,767,177 of record NC_135859.1, read on the forward strand.
TGGGTCCGAAGGGGAATGCTGACATCACCGGCATGGTCCAGCACGTGCATATTAAGTAGCCATGAGGAGGTTAACTGCTCCAGAGGGAAGGGGCTGGTTTGTCTCCGGCAGCAGCTAAGTTTACAGAAATTTGTCAAAATTTGTCAAAAAGTAGCAAACTAATAAACAGTGTGGTGGACGAGAGCAGCAGACGTTAGTTAGCTACCTTGTGTCGGGTTCGTTCTGTGGAATGGATGAGTAGACTGGATGTTTTCTACAGAGATGATGTAGCAGCATGTTTTGCAGCTTAAAATGATCCCAAACTTTCTGTCATTTTCTCTTGCCTGTCTCTTCTCTTAACCCCTCACTAGTTTCGCTGTCTTCCTTCATTTTGTAATCTGCGCCGTCAGTTCTCTTAATACATGATTGCGTCAGTCTTGAGTCCAGCGTCAGCCCGTTGTGCGCTAGTAATAATCATCCTTGCGGAAACACAGTGAGCCGTACAATGATAGTTACATTGATTAAACAAAGCTTTGAGGCAAAGAATTTTGCATCGAGGATTTTTAGTAATTGAATTATTCGAGTTACTCGAAGAATCGTTTCAGCCCTAGTAGACTGCACTCATTTTATTTTTTCTCCATGCTTATGCAATTAGACAGTTAAAGGCTCTTTTAAAAGCCATTTTTAGGTCTGAGATTTTTGTATCTACCTATATCATTCCTGTTTCTGTCCATCTGCCTCTCTCCACTTCCAAAACAGCAAGACCCAGAAATGGCAAAAATTATGGCCCAGTAATTGCAGTGGTGCCAGGTGTGGTCCTGGGATACCATCCGTCTCCAGGCAGCCAAACTACTTTTCAGGAAGCAACCACTGGAACTGATTTACCTCCGAATATATTCAAGGCACCACTTTCTGCTTCCTTCTTCTCTTCAGTTTCTTTCTTTCTTTCTTTCTTGTCTGCCAGACCGCCAGCCCAACCCTGCCTGCAGTTTTCCTATTGACTAAGTGGTGAAGTTGGTTTACAGCTCTATTATAACTGCTGAGACTGACCTGCTCTTTACCTTACTTTTACTTTACTAATTAAGTTGTAGATAGGCCACATCAATTATATGAGTACAATCATTCTGACATAAAAGTTGTTAGTGTGTGTGTGTGAGGTGAAACAATCTCCAGATTGTGTGTATGTGAAGAATAAAGTGAAACTTTAGGAATTTAGCATAATAAGGTGAATGGAGTTGATAAAGAATAAATGTATGTACATATGTTTGTGTGCATGTGTGAGATATTTGTCCGGATGGTGAATGTATTCAGCCTCTAATATAAAACAGCAGGATAGTGTTTGAGATTTGATGTGTGTGTCTTAGTGGTAAAGTTTGAGGTTCCTCTTTTGGATGTTAGGTTCCATTTTAGAAGGCAGCCATGCTTATAAATCGCTGTTTTGCTGCAGCACAGGGGAAACGTGCACAAGAGCATTTGAAAATGGGGGGAAAAAAAGTGACAAAAGGTGAAAATGGGCTGATTTGGAAAAAAGGAGTGTCTCTTGTGTTGCTTTCTCCCTCTTTCTCACTCTCTTTTTCCACCTGAGTGATTGTGGCTTGCTGGTGTTTTCAATTGTGCAGAGAAGCACATATTTTTCTCTCCTTGTCGGTCTCTCTCTCTCTCAGAACGCTAAAAGTTTTTGTGGCACAGATGAGTGAACAATTAAATAATTGTCATTTATTTTTCCCCCTATGTAAAAGGTTTGTCTCTGTATTGGGTTCCTTACGAAAGAAAGGGAAATTCTTCTCTTTCACAGGTTAGAGTACTGACACTATCAGATGATTTTAGTATAAATGTATGGTAAAGTGTTGCGTTTTTGTTGTGTAGTTGAGTTCTTCTTTTCTTTGGGACCTACGTTACTCTACTGTACAAGAGATAAGAGATACTCTGCGAGAGATAAGTACAATAATCCAGAACACCAGTTGTTTGCCTTTGTTTATTCTTCCACATAATGTTGGCCAACCTGAAAGGTTGTCTGAATATCTTGCTGCTCGTGTTTCCTGCACTGCTTGGTTTGGTCTAAATTGCAAGCATACATGACACAGTTATCTGATGAGAAGAAGTGGCCATAAATACAAACAATATGCCTATGGCATATCAGTCACATGGTACTGTGGCTTCAATAAGCCATTTTTCCTTTTTTTTTCTTACCTCTATACAACCAACAATATACTATATATTACACAACCTATATAACACAGACATGTATGTGGGTTTCAGAAAGTTCAACAAGTTTGTTCATTAATACTTTCCACCCACACTGATGGGCCATGTCTACATGAAGTAATGATGTTTTCATCCCATGAGCAGATCATTTTAACAAGACATATTGTGTGATTTCCATTTACACCTTGGTGCTTCTGGGTCAGAGCCAATCATATTTAATGTGTATGGCTAAGTGTGTTTCACCTTACACAAACCTTTTTGTTTTCTTATTGAGAAAGATGCTCAGGTATGGACACCATTTTAATATCATATTTAATGGTGCCTTAACTATTGATGACTGTGATTTGCCTGGGCAAAAGTTCCGTAATTGTCAATCAAACCTATCCTTATTCCTTCCAATTTATCTCATTGTTGTGTGCTGTGGGTTCCATATAATTGTGTATTCTGCACCACATTTGTTCAGGTCTATGGAATAATTATGTGACCCCTGCTCACCTGTCTAGGTGTAGGGCAGTGTCTCCTGCAAGAATATTATTTGACTGGTATGTCGATGTCTGACTACAAAATATGCACTTTACCTATGTTTAGATGATTAATTGACACTGACACACAATGTTAATAATGCTTGAAATAATTAAGTGCACTCAAAATGATTGAGCTATTACTACTTCAATAATTATTTTTTGAGTTAATGGTAATTCATGGGCATGAGTTGTATATACAGGGCTTAAAGTATTCTGGCACCGTGCCGGATCTCTGGCGTGCGGCCTTGAGGAAAAAAAAAAAAGAAATTGGGAACTTGCATGCGGTTTATTATTTTCGATGGCAATTGATTTCACCTACCAATCATATGAGAGGAAGCAGCTCTAACTAACGCAGGGCTTAAGTAATCGGGCCTGGTGCCCGATTTCTGGCATATGACTATTTTAGAAAAATAAATAAATTAAAAAGTCCACATGGGATCTGTTTTTGATGCGTTGGATTTAATCATCCTACTTCCACCTACCAATGAAACGAGTTCTAGCCAATCAGATGCAAAGTAGGGCGGGTCTTTGCCGAAATGCGAGAGTGTGGTGCCGGGGTGGTCTCTGTGGTAACGCGGCTAAAAAAATCGAGGCAAAGTTTATCAAACTTGGAGCATGTAGATACAGCTTAAGTTGAGAAAGCAGTTAAAAACAAATGGCGCTGGGCATGAATAGAGGACAAGAGGAAACGGGTGGAGACGGGAAGCTGTTTAGCACTTGTTGCCTCAAATTGAGGGAGCCGGGTGCTTGCTTCTGCAGCGCATGTTCAAGGAAGACACTGTACGGCAGAAGCGGTAAGAAAGATGCTAGTCACAAAGCTTCGGTCCGTGCACTCTGTCATACGAGTATGTTACATGTGTTATATCCCTACTGGTTTCCACACTAACTGGTTTCCGTATATTGGCCCTCATTTATGAAACGTGCGTATGACCAAAAACAGGCGTAAGACGGGCGTACGCTGATTCCTACTCAAAGCAAGGGATTTATCAATTTGAACATGAAAGACACTGCATAAACTCCGCTACTGTGTGTTTGTTTAAATATAGGTACACCATGTAGGCCTAAGAGGTTGCAATATAAGCCTGTATATTACTATTAGGACTATAGCATACATATGTCAAGGATGTATAAATTAAATAAACTTCAGCTGAAGTCCAATTTACTACGGCAACACTGTTGACTGCATCAGTGATCTCTTTCCATTCCGCATTCTTTCTACAGCCTTTAATAACAGTTTTCAGGCTGCCAAATAGTACACACGTTAGTACAAATCAACCTGAGATATCAGGGTTTCAATCTCCACCTCTGTAAAGTGCCGCTTCTCAGCCGGATTACGTCTCGCCATGTCGTAAGATATTCGGGCGTGATATTTAAGTTACGATCGTTTCCAGCCGCTGCATTTATCAATGTACGACCATCCTCACGCTCTGAGTGGTGTGATACGAACGTTTCATGAATCACACGTGAAGCCTAAGATGTAAGATGATTTCTGTGTTTCATGCGCTCATATCTGCGCTGGTTTCTACGTTAGGTTGATAAATGAGGGCCAATGTGTTTACCTAACAGCAGCAGTTGTTGCTGCCTCTCTCGCCAGTTTCATCACACAATCACAAACACATTACTGGCGATTTTTGAAATCTCTTCCCAGATCTACTGCGGTGAATATGATGGAATAAGTGAGCACTGCATCACAGCCACACACAAAAAAGAAATTTAAGAAAATAGAATGATTGCAAGATTGTGTCGAGGTAGTTTCAATCTCACAAGGACAAAAACATATAATCACCTGTTAACAGCAGCTCTACGCTGTAAGCTACGGAGCTCATGGATTTTCTGCTTTCCAGTCATGTATTAATTAACTACGTCAGCACCCAGGTAACATGTTGTCTTGAGTTGATCTGAAACAACTGGTTACCTGGGTTTAGTTTAGAAAATACCCGAACGTATTTCACGTGTCTTTCCTCGCGGCTACGGCTATATTGACCACTGTAGTCTACATTACAGCCCCCTACGACACTACATAGGCTATGGTAAAAAAAAAGTTTTTTAAATAGTGACGATCTAACTCCGATAAAACTGTAAATGTACAGTACGAGCCGAACGAGCCACTGAGTCAGGAAAAGTCGAATACAAGTGGTAATATTCTACCCACAAGTTCTGAAGGCATGGACGTAATGATTTTCAGTAAAGCTTCATTTTGTGTAGACTAGCTATATTGAATAGTAAAACATACCTCTGTGTTTGCAAAACGTGCTAGCAATACAGTGTTATTTGAACTTGTGTGTGTGTCTATCGAATGATTCTGTCCAAAGCTATGTTCTAATCATAGACTGTTAATATTTACGGTCTATGGTTCTAATCAAACTCCAACACAGCATAACGTTATTTAAATTATTTAAGGAGCATTGAGCTCAGCCGATATATGTTTCTCTCTGGGTTCAATAAGTGCGCCCCTCGTGGACACAATACAACACTGCCTAAGCCCAGGGTAACAAGTTGTTTTAGCTTTTTATGTGGCTCAGTGTTAGCTTGTCGGAGTTATATCGTCACTGTTTAACAGTATTTATAGTCATATGTGTAATGTTGTAGGGGCTGTAATGTAGTGATAATATATGCGTAGCCGCGAGAAAAGAATGATGATAAATATGATCGTGTATTTTCGAAGAGTAACGGTTTTCTACAGCCTATGGGAGTAACCAGTTGTTTCAGACAAAACCAAAACAAACTGTTACCAGGATGCTGACGTAGTTGAGTAATGCCTACTGGAAACAAATGTCAACAGCATTCGAGTAGCTCGCAGCGTAGAGCTGCGGACATGAAGAGTATGTGTTTTTGCTTTCGACAGTTCTAAACCAGCTCGACGCAAACTTGCAATTATTGTATTTTCTTAAATATTTTTTTTTATGTGGCTGTGATGTTGTGCTCATTCATACAATCATTTTCGCAGCAATAGATATGAAGTGCGACCTGCGCCAGTAATATATTTGTGATTGTGTGACGAATCTGGCGATAGAGGCAGAAACAACTGCTGCTGTTAGGTAAACACAATATACGGAAACCAGTTAGTGTGGAAACCAGTAGGGACATAACACCGGCAACGACGGCTACCACTGCGACTGCGCCTTCACTGACCGACCATGTTTGTGATACAAACAATACGTGTGTACACGTTCATAGCGGAACACGATTTGTCATTAACGATGGCCACTGTGTAAAAGCTATCTGAAGCCCATCAGCATGGCAGGTATTTAAACATAACGGCCTTGTCCCAGAGTTTAGGGTTAGGGTTAGACGTATAGATGAAAAGCTATACAATGCAACGTTTTCAATAATGTATGTTGAAGCAAACAATGTACATGAAGCAACTAATATCAACATGGACAAAATCATGAATGTACTAATTCGCTTTTTTGATGATGACCTGGCCAAAGTAACAACACAACATCTAGAAAGTTTTGTTTGCACAATGATTCATTGTAGGATTATGATATTATTGCAATATGTAAATCTACATTGATTCTTTATTTAACATATGGTTGGAAGAAGTAAAAATGTATCCAAAACTTTTTAGTTCTTAAAAAATTATGACCTTTTATTATTGTGTAATGTAAGAAGGACTTTAACTGTTTTGCCAGTCAAATTAACTTTAATGAATGCATATTGAAATATTACACTGTGACACCCCCCACCCCCCAAAAAAAAGTTTCAGGCTCAGGATTTTTTTTTTTCACTTTAAGCCCTGTATAAGCCCCTATTTACAAATGTATAAAAACCACAGCTAGCACCAACAACAACAGCATCAAACAACAGCACTTTTGTTCAGAACTGGCATTTCAAGGCTTTGCTGACAGAAAGGGTATGAGGAACAATGTGGTGACTTCTTATCCATTAGTACCCTTGGGCAAATAGAAAATTATTTGATTATAGTTCAACAAAGTTGATGCTAAAAGTAAGAAAAGTTTAGCAGTGTAACAATACAGTTCAGCCAGCTATTGCCAAGGTAGTGAGTGTGTGTGTGTGTGAGAATACTGTCACGGCTCCGGACTAACTTTTTCCATTGGGTGCAAGTTTTTCTTCTCCCGCTATATTATAAACATTGTTACATTTTTTTCATAAATTCTGACTCCTCACTGCTTTGACTTGTTGCTGCCTGGCGCTGAAATGCTGCGGGGAGGAGTGCTACTCTGCCGGCCACACACCTATCATGGCACAAGACGTGTTTATCGGAGACATTGGCTGTATTCGGAATCGCCTACTACATACTACAGACAAATGCAGTATGCAGTAGGTAGTACCTACTGCATACTGGGTTCATCAGTAGTTACGTTGATTTATTCTGCAGTATGCTATAGGCCAGGATTAGCCTTTAAAAAAACTCTTAAAGCACTGGACCAAAAAAGGAACTCCCACCACTAATGGTCGAAGATGTTGGCTCAGGAATAGGCATCTTACCGGGGACAGAGAAGACAAGTGGAGGAGCGGTTACATCCGACAATGATGTCGGATCTGGGCTCGGCCTTTCAGGGCTGGTGACAGCTTTAACTGGGGCCACAGAATTTTTCTTGACGAAAAAAAACATTTCTCTTCATTTTGAATTACCAGTGTGTTTCAAGGTTGTGATGTCCCTCAAGGAGGAGTACAGGGTGTGGTTTTCACACATGCAGGTGAAAAAACAACATGCACTAGGGGGTGTTGAAATGAATCATTGCATCCATGCATCACGATGCAGACCTAGACGATTCTGCGTCGATGCAGTGACAGGACATACTCGATTATCGCCTACTGATGTCATTTGTTGATTTTCCGGTCGCTGCTTTTTTGTTTTTGTCTGTTGTCTTCTGTGTTCAAACTCCGCTACATTCAGGAGTGTCTTTTTTTAAGAGCAGATACAATAAAAAGGGAAGTTCATATATATTTGACTGCTTGAATTTGTTGATGAAAACCATGGGGAGCAATATATAATAATATGGAGGAGGTGACTCATCGTGATGCATTGTGATACATCAGGACATTGAATTGATTTGAATCGTTGACAGGATAATGGTAATCGAATCATGAGACCAGTGAATATTTCCACCCCTAACAGACACACACACACACACACACACACACAGTGACAGAACTGCTAAATGACTTTAGTGAATTTAACTAGGCAAGCAAGCAAATAACAGCTGATATAATGTTAGCTAATTGTTAAAGTTAGCCTCTTACCTGCTGTACTGTCTAAAATCGATTTATCGCCCAGCCCTACTGCCAACTAAAGCTAATATTAATGCTTTTACAGTTAGATTTAGGCAGTTGGTTAATAGATAGTTAGGCACAGACCAGTCTAGTATTGCTAGTGATTGTGTCCACATTAGACAATTTGCTCCTCTCGATTTACATCCAGTGCCTGAAATCGGCCGGTACTCTACGGTACTGAGCACCAGCTGATTTTTGTCCACGTGAGTACTCCTAGTGCACCCCTAAACACCCGCGTAAGTGTTTTTCTCAGGAAACACTTTGCTAGCTCAACGCTAGTTGCGGCAATAACACCGAGCCTCCCCCGTCAACTGCCAACTACTATGGCGGCAGTGACACCTTTACACCATGGGCACAGCTGGCAGGGCAAGACATATTATAAGACTGGTTGAAATTACTCTTTAGCCAAGTTTTTTTTATTCGCCTAAACCTACCATGCCTTAACCATAATTTATTTGCCATATTCATGATCTTTCCCTGAACATAACTATTAGTTAGTGTCTATGAACAGATAATGTGGAAAGAGAGAATTCTAAAATAGATATTTGACATATAATAACAGGGTTCTGCAGAACTGTGCAATATCAACACTCTTATCTTGTGATGGGGTAGAAAAGATTGTTGCCTTGGTTCAACGTTGAAACAGTAAACTTGACACAAGACTAGAAAATTAGATGTTATGAAAAGCACAACCTAACCGTAATCAAGAGTTTTCGTAGCCTTTAGTAGTATATATGGAAATCGTGTAAGAGACGGGGTTCATTTTTAGGATGTAGCCACCACAAGAGCAGGTGTACAAAGCGAAAAGTTAGTTTTCTGTCCTGATGTTCTTGATGTTTCTGTGGCCGATATCCGTGTCCTTCCCTCCAACACTCTTCTCTGGTTCTTTTCCCCCCCTCTGTGCTGTCTTTGTCTACTCTTTCCATCTTTCTGTCTCATCTTCTGTCTTCGCTTTCTCTTACCCCAAACTCCCTCTTCTCTCTATTCTCTGCCTAGGTGAGTAATGTCATGTCAGAACAATGGCCTATTGTGTTTTATTGAGCTGCTCATGTCCTGCTCTCCATCTCTCTCTTAGTCCAGTATGCCTTTGTCTCCACCTCTTTTTCCTTTTTTTTTTTTCTCCCACTTTTGGGTGCTGTTGGCTGTGGCTCCAAGGTATTGTAAGGAAGGAGGGGTAGATGAATGAAGTCAGCGATGGTTGGATGGATCGAGTAAATAAATTGAGAAAATATTAGGGAGAAAAAAGGGGGGTTGGGAGGAGTATGCAGGTAGAACAAGAGAGAGAATAAAATAAGGATCAGATAGACGGACGGATGGATGGATAGTTTAAGAGTAGGAATAATGAATGTAGTAGAAGGAAACTAGAGGAGAAAGAAACCAAGAAGGAAGATGAGGGAAGGATGCACGCCTTTATTTATATTTAACAATCAATGAGAAATAATGATTCAAGAAATGGTGATTTGCGGTTAAAAGGGATGAAGTATGGACAGTAAGATTTGAAGAAAATGTTTGGAAATGCAGGATGACAATTTGGGTATTCACTGCGGAAAGAAGAACAAGAGGGAAAACGTGGCTGGAAAGAGTACAGGATGGAGGAATAGACAGAAAGGGATGAATAGAAGAAAGGATGGTGTTGTGAATAATGGCTGATCAGTGTTAAGGCCTTAATCAATGCTTGATTAATATTAATTCTTGCAGCCCTGGCAGAGGGGCGGGTCTAACCCAACACTTCCTCCTTAGATTGATTGGGGAAAGGGCACCAAGGGCGTGCTAACATTGCAACACACACACTCTTTACCCTCTCTTTCTCCCAAACACACACACACACACACACACACACACATACACACACACACTCACACTTGCAAAATCACTCATGCGTCCTTTGTGCTGACATTGTGTATAAACTTTCAACATTCAAGACCTCATGCATTTTTAAACACACACACACACACACACACACACACACACACACACACACACACACACACACACACACATACATACATACATGTGACACTGGCTTTAATGTTCAAGCAGAACTCTAATTTAACCTTTCTGGTTGCAGTCAGTTAGTAGCATACACATGAGACCATATTTATTTTATTAGATTTTATTTTTGCACAACAAACTATCTAAAAATAACAACTGAGAGTTTATCCAAAATTCACCAAAGTCAAACCGGCTCCTCAGAGAAAGTTCATGAAGGATGTTTTGTTTAGGTTCACTTTATTTAAGCATATTAACGGATAGGAAACAATGTAATGGTAGAGGGCAAGAGGTCATAGGCATATACAGATAAAGATTATGAAAAAAACTAATGGAAAAAAAATCATAATAATCACACATAAAAGTTCAGTTAAAGGTCCCATGGCATAAAAATGTCACTTTAGGAGGTTTTTTAACATTAATATGAGTTCCCCTAGCCTGTCTATGGTCTCCCAGTGGCTAGAAATGGCGATAGATGTAAACCGAGCCCTGGGTATCGTGCTCTGCCTTTGAGAAAATGAAAGCTCAGATGGGTCGATCTGGAATCTCCTCCTTATGAGGTCATAATGAGCAAGGTTATCTCCCCTTTCTCTGCTTTGCCCGCCCAGAGAATTTGGCCCGCCCATCAGAAAGAGAGAGAGAGACATCATGGCTTGCAAACAAGCAAAGTGGCAGTTGGTCAAGGCCACACCCCCACCCTCCACCTTGCCCTCCCTCTCTTCTCCTCAATAGCATTTAAAGCTACAGACACAGAAATGGCACATCCTAAGTAAAGCTCATTGTGGGACTGGCTCGTAGTCGGTAGCGGATTTTGGCACGGGCAAAGTGGGCAGTAGCCCGGGGCGGCATTTTTTCATGACACACGGAGGGCGGCACGAGCACTTAAAAAAAAATCCTCGAAGTGATTTTCTACTGTATCATTTCACCGTGTGGGGAATTAGCAAATTGGCGCGCCTGCTTGCTGAGAAGGTTCCGTGCACACTGCACCAAGACTGTATGGCTGCAGCCTGGAGCTTCCCGTGTCATGCCATCCAACATGTTTATTTTTGTATTCTTGTGTGTGCAGATCCTTGTTATCCATCCTCAGGAAATCCGGTCAGTGTATGTTTTGGTCATTCAATTTTCATTTCATTAACCGATATTAAAAAACAAAAACGAATGTCTATGTGATTTTCATTTTAAAATACAAAATTTAATATTGAAATACAAGGCATTTTTTCCTTTTCCTTATCAAAAGGGAATGTGACCATTTTAAACATGCTTCGATTTTCATTTCATATAACAAAAAATTAAATCGCTAGAAAACAGAAATTAAAAAATGCCTTTTTCTTTCATATTCTGCAAAGAAAAGAAAATATGAATAAAACACGAGCGCGGCAGATTGGTCTGATTCCCAGCTTAGCTAGAGCGGGTAACGCCAGCTCTGCAGACGGACCAGAGTCAGTCAGCACCGGGGAGCGAACATAGAGCGAACCGAGGACCCAGGTCATAGGGCTGGTGGCTAGCTGCTAGCTAGCTGCAGCGGCAGCAGCGAACATTATAACATTAGACCCAGCACCGGAGGTCTGATCCCCATGATCTGATCCCGAACCGCCGGTGACTTTCTGCCAGATCAGCAAGCTTAACGATAACAACAGAAAGTTTGCTGGGATCAGACTTTGGCGCTGTACGGTAACGTTAATGTAACAGTAACGTTACAGCCGTGAACTAAAAGTCTATTTCCTCAGCTGGTTTGACTCTCTTCGGGCGAAGCTGTCTGCTGCGGGTAGAGACAGAGAGTCAGAGGAAGGCAGGGAGAGAGGGCAATAAATAAATGTATCGAATCGAATGACCAAAACATACACTGACCCTCCTTGATTGCAAACGTGGTCACGAACTTACCCGTGACTCCATCTGCAAAATAATTCGCGATTTCGTATTTTGGCGCGCTGAACTTACCGTTGGACACGCCTCGGCATGAGATGGGATGGCATGACATGGGATGCTCCAGGCTGCAGCCATACCCGCCTCCACTGCACAGAGAAGCTGTGTGAGAAGGGGAAAGGGGAGGGGGGAGCGGGGGACAGTTCACCTCTGGGTCGAACTGGTTGCTGGGCATAGGCGCCGATACCGTTGGTGTTCCGCTAATACTGAGCACCCACGAAGCTGATCGCGGTTATGTGTCAGTTAAACTTTTCATCTCAGTCCTATCCTGAGTTGAAAGATAGCTTACTTTACGCCTTTATTATCGAGTTGATAGGCGTGTGTGTTTGTGTCGGCCGTCTGAAATGCAAACATTCAGGTCAGGTTTTAGTTTGTGTTTTCTGTTCTTAGTGCAATAGTGTAGTAATTAGGTTCTCTTTAGTGCGTTTTCACATTTGTGTGATGAAGGATTTGCGCTATTTAGAATATTTATTCTATATTTTATTTGCATATTATTTTTAATATTTAATATTATTGTTGCTCTCTGCTCTTGTTACATTTTTTTATATTTCTGATTATATATATATTTGGCACATTTATATATGTATATAATAACAACATAAGTGAAAGAGAAAATTATATTTTTCAATTGCACAAATCTTTCATTAGAACATTTGAAAAACACACTTAAGAGAATCCAGTTATTTAACTATTGCAATTACAACAGGAAACACACTTTTTAAGTTGCACAATCTCCACCGCCAACATTTTCAAAAGACAATGAACACAATTCTGCAAAACATATGAGTTATCAGAACTTAAAATAAATATACACTAATATAGTAATTCTGCAAAATTCAGTGTTTTTGTGTGTTTTTTTTTTTTGGGGGGGTGTAATTCAATGTAGAACCGCCACTGCTCGTAGTGGCTGTAATTCTGCACCAAGGCTGAATTCCGGGAAAGTGACTTCAGATACAGTATTAGGGGACCACTAAGGCCTATATAAAAGCAGCCAAAATGCAGCATGTCATAGGACCTTTTATAAACAATTATTTGTACTGGAAATGGTTTTGATTGATGCAAGAGTGATTACTTGAGTGTTATGTGACTGATTGAAAAATATTTGCTCATTTACTGCTCCACAGTCAACGAAATTTATGTACCACACAAATGATACTATGCTAAAAAGTAGAGTACACTTGGATTCCTGCAAATGTCTTTTTTTAGGCAGCATTTTCCTCACATTTCTAAATTGATAGTGGTTTGGATCGAAAAGCTCTTTCTCACCTTTAGTATCTCTTTACACAGCTCATCCTTTCTTTCCCCTTCCACCTCCTCCACTCAGGTTATTTGCTTTATTTTTCATTTTTCACAGCTCAATTTCTTTCCTTCTCTCTTTTTAATTTTAATCATCTCCATCCCTCTCTCATTCATCATTACCTATATATTTGAGTCTCTCATCTTTGGTTCGGCTGATTCTGCTTGTTATTTTAAGAAGATACATATTTAAAAATCGAATGCCCTTAGACCTCAGAGGGTTATGGATGTCATGCAGTACACCTTAGCCATTGCAGAAGTATCCTCACCCTAGTATATTAAACAAGGATAGGATTTTGACAACTTGCAGAATAGTAAAGAAAAAAAATGACTTCCTTTTCACCAGTTTAACTGGCAAGCAGCTGGCAATTCTCAAATGTGATATTTTTTTGTGGAATAAATTCACTTCTGTTTTATTTCTTGCTGCCATCATGTGGACATGAAAAATAAATGAGAAGCTAAAACGTGGGCATACTAGTAGGGCTGAAACTAATGGTCATTTTCATCATTGATTAATCAAAGATTAAAAGATTATTTCCTGCATTAACGTCTGAGTATGGGCTTATCTGCTAATGTACCGACCGTTACCTTGAAACCATCCAGAAAATAGACGGTACCGTAGGGTGATTTAATGTCACCGCTCATTTTACACACAGTTTAACAACAAAACAAAACGCTGAGTGAACATTACTAGCTACATTTTTCATGTTGGTTTTGAGCGGTATGCACCCCCACTAACCTGGAAAACGGTTTTAAATCAGTAACGTTACTACAGCGTGTCGGAGGAATACACACAGACTCCTGCAGCGGCGAGTCAGAGGCAGAGGGGCCATCACAGCAGCGTGGTTAACGTTAGCTTCTTGTCTCATCTGGGGTCTGATTAAATTGGGGTCTGGGACAGTAAATTCATCACAATGCTATTTTCCAATAAACTGTAGCTGTCATATTTCACGGGTGTGAGTGCGGATTTCATGTCGCGGCTTTCGTCGCTGTTAATCACTTATTGAGTGAAGTAGTACTCGCCCTGTTGTTTATTTGGTTGCCATAACTTCACGAGTGATGACGTCCTGTCACTGTTCCAGTTGCTCTGCTCACCCTAGGGGGAGAGCGAACGGATGACAGTTGCTTGAGTTCAGTAGAGCAGACGGCACTACGAGTTTAGGACTTTTCATAAACAGCTGAAGGAGCGGTGGTGCGCGGTGTACATAGCAGAAAGCCTGTTGTGCGTCTGCCCTATTAATGATACCGTGGCGCTGGAAATTTTACCGTGGCGGACCGCCACTATGCTATCAACATAGAGGAAACACTGGTTTGCGTGTGCATACTGTATGTAAGATTAGGTTTTCTATGCTGCAGAAAGTGAGAAGGTGGAGGACCATGCCTGGTCCAATAAAAGCTGGCATTCCTCAGTGCACAGCCATTTTTTAAGCTAACTAATAGCAGCCTGTTTGCCCTATAAATCATTAGAACAGAGATAAAAATGAAACCATCACCAAGATTGATAGGACAGCTTATGCCAGGACATCGTTTTAATACAGTTGTACAGTATATGTGTGTGTGCATGTGGATCTGTATCTGTGCAGTATGAAAATAAGCTATGGAGGTGAAAGAAAAATAGGGGAGAATTTCTACTTTCTGTGTGTGTGTGTGTGTGTGTGTGTGAGTGTGTGTGTGTGTGTGTGTGTGTGTGTGTGTGATGTTATGGGTGTGTGTGATGTTATGGGTAGTCAGTCAGCTCAGGTCTGTCTTGCTGCCAGAAACACATGATCACACTTGATGCTTCTTTTATTTGAACAACACATGCTGATTGTTCCGTTATATTCTCCCAGAGAGTAATATTCCCACCAGTGTTCCCTAAATCCATTTTTCTCAGTGGGGCAGATTTGCTTCAGAAACAGCAAGTAGGCAATGTGACTAAATGCTACCAAATGAACTACATGGATGGTTATGAATTTCACCAGATTTGTATTCTGCTCAAACCTTAAGAATTGTGAGACCAAATCTTTTAATTGCACAGCACTAAAAACAGAAGAATAATAATGATTAGGGCTGGGCACCGAACGTTGATACTTTTATGGCACTGAAAGAAATACTCCGATCCTATGAGTATCGAAAAATTATTTATCTTTCGGTGCCAAATTTCGGTTCCAAAAGCACCTGAGCGCGTAAGCACAAGCTTAACTGTCCTTTCTGTATATTGACAGAGAGCGGAGCTCTGACACACACACACACACACCCACCCCCCGCAGAGGTGCGGACGGAGTAAACTCGAGCAAACTGCAGTTTTGTTGAAGTCACAGTGAGTCACGACAATGCCGATAAAGTGGTTTCAAGTGTGGTTACAGTTTTTCAAAACTTCACGCAGACAGCGTTTGCTGCGATATGATATTAATGGCGAGGCGAAAGCGGTCGCGATGCTGTTGACATTATACTTCCTCTGAGACAAGCAGGCACAACAGTGGTTTCTATGCCCTGGTGACTGACTGACAGTCATTTGAAAAGTCAAAGCTTGCGGACTGCACCAAGCCGGGAGGGCATGAGATGGGAGATCTCCAGGCTGCAGACATTTAATCTGGAAAGGGAAGTTATTAAACTACACAATAGCACACAGAACAAGGGGCTGAATACGGTAGGTGTCCGGTATGTTAACGTAACTGCACTGTTGACGAGCCTCTCCCAGCAGCACGTTGTTCAAGAACCCATCTGTGTACTCGTTCCTCCAGCTCTGGCCATCTTGATTTCAGCGCGCGACTAGCTTTCTTTGTTTTCTTTATTGCAGTAAGACTGCACCTTTTCGCCAGTCCCTCACAAGTTTCTCACTCACTCCAAACTTTCGTTCTGCTGCTCGATTACCGTTTTCGACTGCGTATTTTACTACCTGCAGTCGCCTGCAGTTTCTTTTCTTTCTCAGTTGTCTTTAGGAGCAGCATATAGTTGTCACAAGCCTAGAGCGCCTCTTGCGGCTGTAGATGGTAATGTTTTCAGCATGAAATAACATTTAAAGACATGTTAAATTATATATATTTTGATATATAAGTCGCACCTCACTATGAGTCGCAGGACCAGCCAGAGTATGAAAAAAAGTGCGACTTACAGTCCGGAAAATACGGTGTATGTATATGTGTGTGTGTATATATATATATATATATGTGTGTATATATATATATATATATATATGTATATGTATATGTGTGTATATATATATATATATATATCATATATATATATATATATATATATATATATATATATATGTATGTATTGAATTATGCGATCGCATAATCACGTTTTTCTGGAGGGACTGATAATTCACCTAACACCTTAAGCGCACAGAGAGCAAAGCGGCATAGTTGGGGGCCACCGCCCTCCCCATAGGAAATCAAGTCTTTCCACGATCAGAAAACAACTCCCTTGTGGAAAAATGGCTGGGAAAACCTTCTTACTTTAGAGGATTTTCTTCATCTCTCTGTCCGTGTGACTCTCCAAAGCTGTGGCAGGTGGTCTCAGATTTTCATGTATATATATATGTATATGTATGTATATATATATATATATATATATATATATATATATATATATATATATATATATATATATATATATATAGTAATTGACTGTAAAAATACAGAAGGCTGTGTGTCTTTATGAGTTTATATGCCACGGCAAACTATGACTAATGATAAGATACATTGGTGTATTATTCAAGTTTTGTTAAATTTCATCCAGTTTGTTTTCCTTTTTCCTCCCCAACACCTACTTCCTGTTCTCCTGTCTTGCTGTCCGCCAAAAAATAGTATGATCTAACACACATACACAAGTTTTGTAATATTTCTTCAAGTGTAACAGACTGTTATTATCTGAAGTTCTCCAGACAGATTATCAGACATCTCTCCATCTAAAGTGTTTTTTTCTCTTCGGATGTAGACCCTTCAAAAGGCCAGCCACTGATATTTTCTAGAACAACTTAATCAAATGGCACACAGACACAGACACATTACGATTTTGGATATCGTAATATCGTAATATGGTGTGTTGTCTTTTCCTGGTTTGAAATGCTGCATTACAGTAAAGTTATGTCATTTTCTTACCAGAATGTTCTCTGTAACTGTTCTATTATTTGCCTTTACCCACTTAGTCATTATATCCACATTACTGAGGATTATTTATCACAACTCTCATTGTGTAAATATTTTGTGAAAGCACCAACAGTCAACACTACAATATTGTTGCGGTATCGATATCGAGGTATTTGGTCAAAAATATCGTGATATTTGATTTTCTCCATATCGCCCAGGCCTAGTTGGGTATCGTTTTCTTTTTTTCTTCTGATACCGGTGCTAAAGCAATACTTTTAAAACGGTGCCTAAAGCGATACTTTCAATACGAAAAAAGAGCACAAAATGACAGTCGGCGACATTTAAGAATGGCTTGTTTATTACTAAGGCCATATGGTCAAAATTAAATGATTTATTAATAATGTAATAACAATAACTTATTTTGCCAGTAAATTGCTGTTAAATGACAAAAACAACCACCAGATAGGGAAAAGAGTATTTTACAATAACTTTGAATGCACCACGTGGCTTAGGCTACCAGTTTCAAGTGAACACACCGTCTGTGTTTTTTTTCCGACAACAGCAGCTGCAGATTGTTACATTGATACAAGTGATGCTTCTGTTGCCTGTAAAGTCCGTTTCGGAGCATCAGAGAGCTGGCAGGCATTTCAGGGGCACCAAAATGAGGCACCGAAATCCGCATTGCTATTTGGTCCGTTTTATTAGCACCGGGTTTCATTACCCAACCCTAATTTTGAAGCTTAAATTATTTTTAAACTGGACGTGAGGATTTTTTTGGTGAGAGGGTGGTGCTGGGGAAGATGATGTTTAAATATTTGGCCACTCACACACACATACAAACTGTGTGTGTGAGTGGCTTTAAGGTGGAGTCACATTAGCCCTCCATCGAACACAATATCCCAACATTCAGCCCTAAAACAATCAGTGACGTCATAATTCCAATTTGGGTAGTAAATAGATATTGAACAGAGGTGATTACAAACTATATCTGCAACTTCTACTGTATGTTCACATTACAATGTTGATGCTCAGTCGTTAACCCATCTTTTTTTATGGTTGTTCATTTTGTATTGCATTCTGGAAAAGCTTTGAAGATTATATGGTATCTAAAACAAAACATAGAATCACACTTGAAGGGAAACATATTATTACATATTTTGAATGTAAAGATAGAAAGTTATGTAATATTGTAACTCATTTTATTAGGTAAGTTCCATATCCATAAGGCAAAATTTTCTAGATCAACACCGTGCTTTAGACTATTCCAGGTTGAATTTGATATGTACTTTGAGTCTCTTAAGTTGGTATCCAACAAGAAAGTTATCTTAATATATGATATCTACTCAAATTTCTTTGACTAAGTGCTCCTGCTGTCTATATTACTTACGAAGTTTGAAAGTCTGTCAATTTTGTACTTTTAATTTTATTTTTCTTTGTTTAGATTTTTACTTTCATACTTACTTTGATATTATTTGTCCATATTTTTGTATAATTTTATTTGATTATCAATTGTGATGAATGAATATTTGTAAACTATATTTTGAAATAATAAAGTTTGAAAAAAAAAGAAAATGTTGATGCTCACACTGAATATAACCTCCTGCTTGGTTTTGACAGCTGACAAAAAATTCTGACATGCCATAAATCCATCTGATCATCCGACAGCTGGAGCATTGATTGTTAAGATAATTTATCAGGCATCGTCTGATAAATTACCTTAATTTACCAGAAGGTGTCATAGTGACTGACAAATGCAGGTTCAACTGGTTAGCATACAATCAAACCGGTTTAGCCTGGTACACCGGACCGGTGAAACCGAAAATCGACCCAACTCTAGATTGGACAAAGGTTTATGGAGAAATAACACTGGCAGGTGTTATGATATATGTCCTGGCTGTACTTTCACAATTGCTTTGAAAATATCCTACAATGATTTAAAAAAAATGTTGTTGTCTTGGGCATTGTTTAATCATTACAGAGAACATGACACAAAGTGTAACTTAGAAGCAAAGACGTATTTGAGATATAAGTAGTTTTATTGGCATCACTGAGAATCAGAGTTGGATTGTAGGATTGGAACTCATAATTTCTTAGATGCAGGCACTCGCATGATGCAAATTACAGCTGTAATTCTTCAAAATGAAGCATTTTACAGAAAATGCTAATAACTGTGACAAAATAACTGTTGCAGTGAAATTTTGAGTCATCAAGGCTTTTCACATACTGGATAAATGCAATATTACAAAATTATGTGCATTTCTGATGCTGAATTTTTTTCCCAGGGAGACTGAACTTAATTCAATAATAAATATAAGTTTGCGTTTTTATTAAGAACCTTATATAGTGTTCATCAGTAGTGCGACTTTTGCCTTCTTGTCTCTTCAATTTCATACATCCCCCTTTTTTCATTTCCTCTGCTTATTCCTTTTGTTTCATTTTTATCTCTTGGGATTTTCATAAAGAAGGTAAGGTAAGTAAGAAAATTAAATTCTTTGCAGAAAACAAGTATTCCTCCCTCAACACGTACACTAGGGCTGCAAGATATATGGAAAATATTAGATGTGCGATTACATTGTTGAATATTGTGATAACGATATTACTTGCGATAAAATGTATTAAAGTGTACTAAGTTCTGGCTTTCTGCTGCTTCCAGTATGTTAAATTTGAAAAAATGAAAGGAAGTTATTTCCAACATTCTTTCATTAAATGAATTGAACACTGAAAATAAAAGGCATCAATGAAAAAACTGTAAACCTTTTAGATTTTCAAAAGTTATCTTTTTAATTTGTCTTTTCTGGATGATTTTTAGTTTTCTTATTTCGAACAAAAATGGCAGTCAGAAACATAGGCTTTCTCTCCGGGAAGTGTTCCATTAGCAAACATTCAGGTTGGCCAACATCTCCATGGCAACAATCATCTTCATTGCTACAGCAATGGATAAACCTATCATCTTTGATACGTGGTTCTAAAGAGGAAAGATGGCATACTATATGAAGAAATTGAAATGAAAATAATGAGACTAGAGCTGTCCCGAAAGAGGAAATTGGGGTTAATGAGAGTGCAAATTATATTAATATTTCCCTCTACTCAGAATGGCACTGGTAAATGGTCTATTCACCCCTAAGAGCTCGGACATCCACGCATGTGCACACACTCTCAGACACACACGGACGTACTGTAGGGCTAGTGAGGCCTTGTGCCAAAAACACCTCTAAATAATTCATACCATGACATTAAATGAGTGGGTAAAAAATGCAGCTGACGGCGCCCGGATAGTTCAGTTGGTAAAGCGGGCGCCCATATATAGAGGTTTACTCCTTGACGCAGCGGGCCATTGTTCGACTCCGACCTGCGGCCCTTTGCTGCATGTCATTCCCCCTCTCTCTCCCCTTTCATGTCTTCAGCTGTCCTGTTGAATAAAGGCCTAAAAATGCCCAAAACATAATCTTTAAAAAAAATAAAAAATGCGGCTGACAATTAGGAGTACGCTCTTGCGCATCACCCTGTTGACATTCGTGTTGTGTAGTCACGTGAATGCAACAACTGTCTCCTGTGGACCACTGTAGGAAATACATAGGACACGAGGACAAGGCATGTCTTCAAGCTATGTTCAGAACATTGAGCAAATTTAAAAAATCTTGCTTAAAATGAGGGCAAAGATTGTCAGGGTTGCGTTCTTTGACTGGCAGATGCCACCAAACAGTGTGGGATGTTATTAACATTCGTCTGTTATGCAGACACTGTGACAGGGGGCCACTGCAGCTGACTGCAGGAAGCACAAACACTTAAATACATACACTCGTGTGACTGTCACTTGGAATGAGCGTGCATAATGAAATGCTTCACTTCAGAGACCAGAAAACCCTCAGATCATTATAATAAAACAACACTCTCACACTCACACACACACACACACACACACACACACACACACACACACACACACGCACACAAATACACAAACAGCAGTTGATATAAAAATAATGTATGCGTACACACTCATACAGGATGTTTAATTAGACACACACCTTTTGAAAAATTGCTTGGCTATATTATACATGCGTATTGATGTGAACATAATTCACGATTTAAATTAGATTCCAAACAGGCCTTTGAAATGGCAACCCAAAAGAAAGCTATTGATTTGCCAATCTGTATGCATGACTTCTCTATAGGCGATGAGCTTCGAATGCAGACACACTATATAAAATGATGCATGTTTGTCTAAGAAAAAAGCATGGTGGGCCAGACACTTTATTACATTACAAATATGATTTAATCACGATGCTATTTGTTTTCGTTACAGCTCATTATTTTTACTTTGTATTGTTTTTACTAAATGCCTTCATGGGATAAAAAATAGTGCCCCAGATGGTGCTTCTATTGCATCTTTTAAGGCTATTTTGAACCTAATTTCTTTATGTTTTTTCATGTATAATAAAAAAGCTGCATACCAACACTTGCCAATATCTTTTTTAAAAAATATGTGAGTAACATTTCTTAAAGAAAATACATTCATGAAATCAATCATGCAGCTGGTTTCATTGCAGACGTGTCTTCAATTTTTTTTTACCTGTTGAAGGGGTTTGTTTGGGGAGTTATCTGAATCGAGGGTTGAAGAGGGGGAGGTTGTCGTATGCTGAACAGATTATAAAGCCTGTGAGGCAAATTTGTAATTTGTGATATTGGGCTATTGGGCTTTTCTTCATGATCACATCCAAAACTATGTTTTTCATGTGACCCCTGGCTTTCAGCTTGGGAAAATGAAATTTCAGCCATTTGTTAATTTGCATTTTTAAATGTCATCAGTAATGTCGGTGTGTTTCCACGATGTGACATACATTCTGAGAGTTTAACTTGAAATGTTGACTCTACCTTTATTAAAGAGAACATACTTGATGAGCCAAAGGATCTGAAGTTATTAGGAATCTCTTTTTAATCACCACAACATTATTTTGTATGAGTGCTGTATTAATGAATATTGGTTTTAATAAAAATTTCTAAGAATTTCGTAAGTTTGGAACTGGCTATGTGCAATTTGTGAAAAGGAAATAACCAGTGTCTTTTGACGTATTTTGACAAATTAAACAATAAAAACATTAGAAATGATTATAAACACATTATTGACACTTCAAATGAGAGATTACACTTTCCTTTTAACTAAAATGTTCTCACTTAAAGGGGTGATAGAATGCAAAACCGATTTTACATTGTCATAGTTGAATTACAACAGTTCGGTGGGTAAAATAGGCATACATAGAACCTCAAAGTCCCATTGACATCCCTTTCCTCTGCAAATCTCACAATTTGAAACTGCCTCTGAAAACGGGCATATCTCAACAACGCCAGTAGTTCACGTCAACTCAGGTGGCTATACCTACAATTTACATACAAACCACTGGTCTGAGACCAGCTGGTGTTCTGAATGTTGGTTGCGCTTAGACACTTTATACATTGTTTGTCTGCTATTTCATTACTAAATTCACTTCTGAGACTTTTTTTATGCGACAAATCAACTATGTAGAGCTCAAATATGGGCCGTTTTACGAAAATTGATAATTGCAAATTTGGTTTGACTTTGTCGGAGTTCAGAAGCTCCAGTCTGACATGACAGCTGGCGGGGGCCTGCCGAGGTTGCTGGCTTGCCGCCCGGCCTGTCCACCTTCGCAGACCTCGCTGTGAGCTGGCTGGAGCTCTATCAGGAGACTCTCGGACAAGAGGCGTTTATTTCCCCGATCGTTTGTTTAAATAACTCAACACACATCCATTATAAGAAACTGGAACCTGTGGTTTTTCGAAGTTATAATGCTCCACAAGAGATTGCGGGCGTAACAAGCTTGATGACTCGCTGTCTACCCTTCTGATCAGTGCTGCTGTGTGAGGAGAAAGCAGAGAGGGGAGGGGCTTCTCCTCAGTCACAGAACAGAAGAAAGAAGTGACTGTTTTGGCGGCCACAAGAAATACCTTTGTGTGCTCGCCGGACAATATTTGTCGCTAGTCGCTTTTTTGAAAAAAAGTGTTCGCTTAGCTCGTTGTAAAGAGGGGTGTGTGTGTGTGTGTGTGTGTGTGTGTCGCTCGTTGTAAACCAATCAATCAGCGTGCAGCTCATCTAAATATTCATGAGCATACCATATAAGGGAGATAACTTCTCGTTTCAATCCAGGGCTATTTCACAGGGTTGCATTAGGGTGCATAGAACAGCACCAGGGCCATTTTCAGCCCAACCAATGTTGCATACCGGTCAAAAGTTTGGGGTCACTTAGAAATTTCCATTCCACTCCATTACAGACAGAATACCAGCTGAGATCAGTTTCATTGTTTTTTTTAATCAGGGCAGCAGTTTTCAGATTACATTATGTGCTTACATAATTGCAAAAGGCGACTGTTGTAGAAAGAAATGGCTGATCTTTAATGTAATATCTACATTGCCCATTATCAGCAACCATTCATCCAATGTTCCAAAGGCACATTGGCCCTCATTTATGAAATGTGCGTACGACCTAAAACAGGCGTAGGACGGGTGTACGAAGATTCCTACGCAAAGCAAGGCATTTATCAATTTGAACGTGAGTGTAGGTTGCGATAAAATCTCACGTCTGCTCTGAACTCGTGTACGCACGTTTTCGAGTCAGTGTGGACTTGTGGTGCAGCATATAATCAGTTTAACAGGAGAAGTCATCAGTTGATCACTTATCAGCAATGGCAGATCTGGCTCTTTTAAAAGACCTCTATTCGCCGGTACAACAGTGCACACGTACGCGCACGGGCCACGGTGGGGCGCTCAATCGGATTGATTAAGGGCAGATGGCTCTGTCTTGCATCAGCGGGGGGGACCCTACTATACACGGCAGAAAAAGTCTGCAACATTGTTTTAGCCTGTGGGGTTCTGGAGCCAGATGACCCGATGCCCAGAGAGCAGTGTCCAGCACAGCCCCAACTGGGGGCTATACGAAGGAGACAGGATATTATTCCTCGCTTTTAAAAGGTATAGGGTTATGTTTGGCAATGATACTCAATACAGGAAACATGACGATGCACAACATTTTTATTTATTCTTCAGGTTTTCGTTTCTCTTTTAAAGTGTCGTTAATGGCCACAAGTGAACGATTTATTTCTGCCATTGACCGAGTTAATTTGGCTTGTTTTTCCAGCCCCTCTGCTGTCAGGAGACAGGGTGGGGGTGGTGGTCCAGCACGGTGGGGGGGGGGAGGACACGCGCTCTGCCTCACAGCTGTTGCCTGGCTCTGACTCATGAAAAAAAACTAGTAAAATAAAAGATACTGCATAAACTCCGCTACTGTGTGTTTATTTAAATATAGGTAGGCTACACCATGTAGGCCTAAGATATTGCAATATAAGCCTGTATATTACTGTGCATACGTCAAGGATGTATAAATTAAATAAACTTCAGCTGGAGTCCGATTTACTACGGCAACACTGTTGACTGCATCAGTGATCTCTTTCCATTCCGCATTCTTTCTACAGCCTTTAATAACAGTTTTCAGGCTGCCAAATCTACACACGTTAGTGCAAGTGAACCTGAGATATCAGGGTTTCAATCTCCACCTCTGAAAAGTGCCGCTTCTTAGCCGGATTACGTCTCGCCATGTCGTAAATTGGAGGGGCGAGGCCTCAAAACCGAGAATATATTGGGGCATGATATTTAAATTATGATCGTTTCCAGCCGCTGCATTTATCAATGTGTCATTTATCAACCATTAATTAACCATTGATTAAAAATCATTCCGTTTACTAATCTGATATCATTTTAAATGGCTAACTGAGAAAACATTGGAGAACCCTTTTGCAATTATGTAAGCACATAATGTAATCTGAAAACTGCAGCCCTGGTTAAAAAAAACAATGCAACTGATCTCAGCTGGTATTCTGTCTATAATGGAGTGGAATGGAAATTTCTAAGTGACCCCAAACTTTTGACCGGTAGTGTACCCTATTTGGAGACCTTAAGGAACAGTGTGAAATGCCCTATATAATCATTCTATCACCCCTCTAAATTGGGAGAGTATATATTAAAAATGTGGATTTGGTGGGTTTAATAGGGACGTTTACCTTATCCTATTTGTTTATATTTTTGTATTACTCTACTTTTTCCCTTGAATGGTAGGAACAGATTTCACACTAATGCACGCAACAATGCAGTATGCAGAGATTCTCCTGTGTGGTCATAATATCAACTTTTGTAACTGTGAAACACTGCAGAGCAAAATAACTTATTCAGTTGATGAATTTGAATCTAAGCTGTTGTATAAGGGCCTCTGAACAATAGAAGAGAAGGAAACGGAAATCAATTGTGCGCCACAAATGAGCTGGACAGGGTCATGTGTAAGTATTGAGAAAGAAGCCGTATTTCAGCAAGCATATAATTGTTTAGAACACACTGTGCACATCAATGGGCAGTGTAGAAGTAGATTATGCTGGAGGAGTGTTTTGAAAAGTTTAAGATGTTTTGACACTTTCTTCCACGATGAAAACTGTTGTGCTGGGTACTCAACATTTCAGCTCAACATTTGAGAGGGGTCTGGCTGCAGACCTCCACTGTCAAGCAGGTCAGGAAAGGTCAATAACGTCCCTCCCCCACCCCCTAAGGTTGTAATGTTAATTTACAGCACGACGAGCACAACCTGATGGCAATTTGCAAAGGTTGGTTAAATGCATGAATCTTGCATTTGGTCGTGGCTAAAATTGCTACAGCTACCAATATATAAATATAAACAACGCAAATTACTGAATGGTACACAAATGGGCAATTTTTTTGTGTTGAATGTACTTTCGCCATTGATGGCTAGTTTCTAATGGTGCATTTTATCGGAATTATGGTATATAGCATTAGGCCTGTCACGATAGTCAATAAATCAATTAATCGCACGATAAAAAAAATTAGCTTGATAATTTTTCCGGCCGTGATAATTTCCATTTCAATGCTTGTTTGTTTTCCTTGTCTCTCTCTCTCTTTCTTTCTTTCTCTCTCTCTCTCTCTCTCTCTCTCTCTCTCTCTCTCTCTCGCTCTCTCTCTCTCTCTCTCTCTCTCTCTAACAAAGAGACTGGATGACCACTCTCGGTTCCTTGGCATAACGAGGAGTGAACCCTCTTGTCAGTCGCATGGTCTTTGTGTGGGCGGGACTCCAGGCGGAGAGAGAGAGAGAGAGAGAGAGACAGAAAACGCTAGTTGAGAGTTGGAGCAGGGTTTCCCGGAAAGTGTTTTTCGGAAAGTGTGTGTGTGTGTGTGTGTCGGCCTGCCCCCACGAAGCTCCGACCTGCAGGGGAGCAGAAGAAAGTAGCTGCAACTTCACCAAAATGAAGACTGAAAAACAGAACTATTTTGGTACAAACATTTACTCGCCATGTGGCAGATAATTATATATTATTTCAATTTAATATTTAGTGTTTAATAAATAATGGTTAAATGTAGTACAGAGTCTGTAGTCTATTGCACAAACACTCGAGGAATGCTGCAAACATTTGACAGCCAGTACGAATTGCCTGGGAGAACATACGTGTCACAAACGGCAATTCCACAACTGTACAACAGTGTGAAAGACGACATACTAAAGGAGATCAAAGACATATTGTGGATATTTAAAATGTCTTCCAGTTCCAGTGTTAAATATTCTTTAGAAATAAAAGTGTATTGATCTTTGAAACGGTGTACCTGCATTATTATGCCATTATCATTATATTAGATGAAAATGGTCTTGGAACGACAATATTATCGTTAATCGCAATAATTTCTGGGACAATTTATTGTCCAGCAACATTTTTTATTGTGACAGGCCTATACAGTATACGAGTTGCCGACATTGTTTACTACCGTTAGCATGTAGTTACATGGGACAATGTTAACACAGCACTACTTGGAGCAGATGACCAATCATAGCAGGCCGGCTTAGAGTTGCGTAACACTTAGCCGAGAGTAGAAAAAAACTGTTGAAACTGAGTGTTTCAGTGAAAACCGAGTTTTTTTTATTACAGGTGAAAGCTTACTTGATTAATAACACACCTGAGCCACCAAATGGATGTTATTACTGAGGTACAACAACAGAGACTGAGACAGTATCATCTGGCCTATCATTAATGAACGGAACGAGGCAAGACGAGACCAATCGGAGAGGGTTTGCAGGAAAATACGTGGAAATACTGATGTGTGATATTTTTTACCGGTAAATGAATATGTGGCACAAACATCCTCTTATGCTATACCAGGAAAATTAGGTGTGTAAATGTATATATGAGTTCAGAATTACATGATATGATGAGCATAGCATAAGTTATAAGTTCCAGCTAGCCTACTTGGGGATACCAAATGCCTGTCGTTTACCAACGAAAGAAACCGGAGACACACCTCTAATCTATCCTGTCATACAGACACAAAGCCTCAACCTGCTCAGCTGACACTAAATTAGACACAAACTTTATGGACTCATATCTGCACAGAAAAGGGCATCGATGGAACTGTGCTGATTTGTCGCTGACACCTTATATGTCACAGTCTTTAGAAGGCTAACCTTTTAGAAAGCAGTGTTATTGATAGTGGCACTTAATAGCACAACAGCGACATCTGTTTCAATTCAGACACATGCTAATTAACATTCTTAGGAATCAATATGTGAGTGTTAGTACAGTTACTGCCCGGTTTTAGAGTTGTCAGTAGTTTACATTGAATATGTACCCAGTAGATATGTCTGTCTATGTCTGTCATCTTTAATAATGTTCCTCCATCTTGAAGTGATGTGACTGTGGGACGTAAATCATGAATTAGGGCTGAAAAACAGCACTTCTCTGTTTTTTTTCAACCTGGCTTTTATGTTCCAAAAAGAGAATAGCATTGCATTCATAAGTAACACTACAGTCTGACAATCACAATTACAGAAGATCTTGAGTGAACTTGTGCTTGCAGAAGTGGATGAATTACCTCGCTGGTTAGATTTTAGTGTCTAGGTGATAATGTTTTTCATCTGCTTGTTACTTATTGAAGCAGCTTGTTGTTTTGAAACAACTGACCTTTCTCTTAAGTAAGTGTGTGTGTGTGTGTGTGTGTGTGTGTGTGTGTGTGTGTGTGTGTGTGTGTGACCCATGTGTGCCTGCTAAAAGTTATGTTTGCATTGTGAACCTTATTTGCTGATTTTGTTGAACAACTAATATATCAAGTGAAACTTTTTTTTTAATGGACTAAATGAATTGCTTATTAATTTTGTGTGTACATGTTAAGTTTGTTTATAAGTTTCGACTCAAGTGTCCAAAATTAGCAGCTTTCATATAAAGGTGGTGGAGTACATGGTACAATATTTCCCCTCTGAGATGTGGTAGAGTAAAAGTAGAGTAGCATTACATGGACAGGTCTGCACAATATATAGTTTTTTTTTTTTGTCATCGTGATATCAACTGCGACATATTGTGAGAGATACTCAGTAGAAAATATCAGTAGAAAACTACACTTTAAAATGTAACTGTCATTCTTTTTTTAAGTGGTGCCTTTTTATATTCAATTCAATGTTCAATTTGTTCAATAAAAGAATGTTGGAAATGATCTTTCATTTGTTGTAAATTATTAATTAATATTTGTTATGATTACTAGAACTGAGCTCACTTTAATATTCGACAACGTTATCGCATATTTTCCTCATATCATGCAGCCCTAATGGACATACTGAAGTAAAGTACAATTTCCTTAAAATCTGTGCTTAAGTATAGTACTTGAGCAAACTACTTAGTTACATTCCTGCTGCAAACAGGATCTGCTCGTTTTTTTTATCTTATGCCGTATTATGGCTGGTTGAAAAATATTTTTCAGTTTACCAGCCATTGGCAGATGGACCAAAAGATAAATTTTGGAGCCTGGCTGTTGACCAAATGTGTAAAATCTATTTTCCTAGAAATTGAATTGCTGCAGTTTTAACAATGGCAACTTAAATAAGCTAGATTTCAAAACCGTTGATACATTTACTCAGCATTCTTTGTGCTACTGTTAATTCTTAAATCCAAAATATAAATGCCTCTGAACAGGCTACAGAAGAGAACTATGCCTTTATACATAAGCAAAGAGTGAAGTGGACAAAAACAGAGGTGAAAAGAGAGGAACAAAAGTATTGCAGAAAAACAGGAGGAACAATTTGAGACGTTTGGAAAAATAAGGTACAACGCAATGAAGGAGAGAATGCAGAAGAGAAGCGAATATATGCTCTTTTGCACTACTCCATCTGCACAAACTGTATATAGACTCTGTACTACACTCAGTATTTTTACCTGGACTACTGTAATGTCCTGCGTTATTGCCATACTACTTAAACATTACATTGCACAAACTATTTATTGATTCAATATTAGACCTGTATTTTTGGTAGATTCTTTACTGTATTTTGTATGTATATATTTGGGGTATTTAACATGTCACTTAATGTTGCCTCGCACATTTATGCTTTGTCTTGGCCAGGTCGTTGTCGCAACTGAGAATTTGTTCTCAACCGGCCTAATAAAGGTTAAATAAAATAGCTATTAAGAGAATGAGCAAGTTGCAGAAAAGTGCTGAGAACAAATGTTAAAAGGAAAGTGCAGGAGGGAAAGTCAGCCTCAAGTTTTAAGACAAGAGCATTAGCAAGTAGCAGGAGAGTGCTGAGAACAAATGAGACGGCAGCAGGTGGGGAAATTCAGCAATAAGAGAGAAGCAGCGCAGTAAGAGGTTAAAAATGCCTTGGCAGAATCAAATGCAAATACTTTAGCAATGTTGCAAGCGTAACTGTACAGCAGAGAAGCAGAAGGCACAGACTACTGCAGTTTTAGTTCATTTGTTCTCTGTGGTCTGAAAAAGGCAGCTGCATAAAGTGACATGGGGATAACATCTTGGTACTTTAATGGAATTGATTAAACCAGAAATGATGAGACTTGACAACAAATATTGACCTTTTTAAGCACAGCATTTTGTACAGTAAAGTCACAAGTGCAATTACCCTCTTGAGGAATTATCCCTTTGAATTGTCCCCATAACTGCTGTTATGTTATTTTTCAGATGTTTTACCTCTGAGTTAGTTTATTTTTGTGAGTGTGTGGTTATTTATGTGAGTTTGATTTTTTGGGCCTGCTTGCTACATGATGTCTTGAATGATACATGAATATGGGAAGCATGAATATGTAGTGTGTGCATTTTGTTTGTGTGAGTTTCAGGTGAGTATCACTGTGAGAATTTATTAGTGTCTGAACATTTGCAAACCTACAGTATTGCAGCTCTTGTCCTTGTTCTAGTTTTTGTTTGTGTGTGTTCATGTGTGGGTTAATAGGAATAACAGCTCTCTATGGTGATGGAATATTGATGGGACATAAACATGACATCCTCAGACTACAGTGCCCTGGGGGGGGGGCATAAAACATGAGACGGCTCTCACATTACAACTCACTATCAACAGCAGCAGTCATTTAGCACATGCCTGCAGCAGCTGACACACAGCCTCAGAAAAACATATATAGGGATGTGGTTTTTCAAAACGTAGACTATGACTATGGTGTCCATCTCAGCCAAGAATGGAGAAATATTGAGTTACAAGCAAGCAGTCTGATGTTTGTAGAGGTGTATATGGTTATACTGTAGCAGCCTGGTGTCGTTTTCAGGTCATTTGATAAAGGTAAACATAATTCGGAAGTGCATAATGCCAATACAGTGAGGCGCTGGCTGAACATTCATTCACACACACTGCGTCGGTCGTCACTCGTCAGACAGTCCAGTAAAAACGCAGGTCTTTCCGTTTGTTTTGAATGCCTGCGGCAAAACGTTAAGTCCGAATCACCTTTTGGAGAAAAGCAACCCGACGTCAACCTGCCGTGGACAATCGTGTAAAGTTAACCCGCTATCACACTCGTCAGTCGCGGCATGCAAGTCCCGTAACGTTACTGTTACTAAAAAGTTTTAAACACTAAAAAAGTAAAAACCAAAACCCATGCACGGAACTGCCCAGGATTTTGTGTTACAACAGGTGACTGTGTCCTGCAATAACAAAGCAGTCACTTCATCTCTCGCTTTGTCGCGTTTTATTTTCTCTCTTTTTCCAAAGCTGCCTTACAGCGGTCGGAAATGTTGATTTTCCCCACCACTGCCACCGAAGCCTCGAATATTCGCTGTTGAAAAGCACCGAAGCTTCGAAGCTCAAAAAATGGTATTCAGTACAGCCCTAGCATACATATAATACACCACATCCCATCTCTGTCTCTGGTCTTTGATGGCAATCACCATGATAAGAGGTTGGGTACATGTATGTAGGCAAGTAATACATATCTCTGAATCTCGAGTGGTGTACCAGTGAAAGTGATGCTGTGTGTATTTGCATGAATCACAAAGTCAAAACCATGCTCCGTCTAGAATGAGCAAAAGCAGATTTTGATTGTGTGCATGCAAATGATTTTCTTTGTTCTTTACCTCCAATCACTCTACCCAGTCTGACCAGTTTTCTGTTTTGAGCTACTGTGCAGCTTTGCAGGCACTTGGATTGTCAATGCTTGTGTGTATTCACGTTTGTGTACATACATTTGTATACAATTTATGTCAATATATCAAATGGTATATGATTACACTACATATGCTGACTACCTTTAATCTAAGGCAATTTGCCATAATTGGTAGGTAGTGTATGGGAGAACATAGAACACAACACACTACAGCAGATGTCATACCTGCTGTGTGGTTTTTTCCCATTTTTGATGCATGGTGATTTCTTTTTTTATAATTTTTCTTTTTTACATTTTTAGAGGCGGCTACACACCCTAGTTTAACCCTTTGCTTGGTACTGGAGTGTATTGTACTAAAAGAAATAAAAAAAAAAAGTAGAACACATACAGTACATATTCATATCTGGTTGTTCTCCCTTATAATTATTCCACTCTCAACTCCAAGTCTTCATTAGCTAGGTTGGACACATTGTGGAATTGTGGAATGACTGAGAGCAGCGAAGGCAGTTTCTGATCTTCTTTTTCACTATACCTTTGTATATTGGCAAATTCTGACAGCCTAAGGGGCCCATGAGACCCTGGGGACCCATTTGAAACCAAGGCAGTCAATTATTTCTATTTTACATTTGAGTCATTTTGGTGCGGTGGTCTTAAAGGTCACATATTATGCTTTTCCATGTTTTCTGTCATATCTACAATGTTATAATGTTAGATTTTCATGTTAAACGTGACCAAAACTTCAAATAATGAGGTAAACGTATTTTAGACAAATCCCTGTGAGCTAAAACGTTCAGATTTCCAACTATTCTGAACACTCCGGTTTCAACAGTTTTACGCAACTCTAAGCCGGCCTGCTATGATTGGTCATCTGCTCTAAGTAGGCTTTTAAGTGACTGCGATGTTAACATTGGCCCATATAACTACACGCTAATGGCAGTAAACAATGTCACCTTGGCAGCCAGTGTCGTTAAATTCTCCCCAATTCCAGGTCACATTATTCTTGAAACATTTTCTGTTAGTAGTATTTGGTTTAAAAGCTTTTATTTATGATTTTTGACTGTAGAAATTGCTGCTATATTTTATCAGTGTCAACTGCTAACTAAAGTAGCTACATGGCTAACGGCAGTAAACAAAGTCATCTTGGTTGCCAATGTAGTAAAATTCTCCCCAATTCCGGGTTGCATTACTGCTGAAACATATCCAATTGTGTAGTGTTTGGTTCAGAAGCCTCTATCTGCGATTTTTGACGGTAGAAAGCACTGCTTCGTTCCACTAGAATCTAACGTTAGTATACTGCTAACTATCAAGTAGCTACATGCTAACGCGACATAGCTGTAATCTCGGCCAATGCTGGTCATTTCTCCCCAAATTCCGGTCCCTTTACTGCTGGGATATGTCCGGTTGTGTAATATTTGGTTTAGAAGCCTATATTGGTGATTTTTCACGGTACGAAGTCCTTTCTCTGAACAACAAAACTATTAGTGTCTCCTGTGGTAATGAAGTCTGTCTGCCTTTTGGTATAGCTTAGCGTTAAAACAAAGCATTGTTCTTGGGTCACTGTTGGTGTAGGCTTTCTCCACTGTGCAGTGAATAAAACTCATCTCAAATTTTTCTTCCACACCACCTCAGTTAGGCATTAAACTTAATACAATATTTTATTTTTTTCCCCCCAATTTCTTGCATTTGCACTTGCATTTGTTTTTATGCAGAAATTGAAAATATATTAGGGCTGTCAATCGATTAAAAATTTTAATCTAATTAATTACATACTCTGTGATTAATTAATCAAAATTAATCGCATACATAATTAACAGTGCCTGAACCGATACTTTTTAAGAAAGTAAAAAAAGAAAAGGGTAAAAAAAGGGTACTAAACAACAGTTGGTGGCATTAAAGAATGGCTTGTTTATTGCTAAGGCCATATGGTCAAAATTAAATGATTTAATAATAATGTATAACAATAACTAATTTCAGTAGTAAATTGCCGTTGAACTATCAGATGGGAAAAGGACATTTACAATAACTTCAAATGCACCACGAGGCTGTAGTTTACCAGTTTCATTGAACGCACCGGCTGTGTTGTTTCTCCAACGACAGCTGCAGATTGTTACATACCGGTGTTGAATCCTCCACAGTAAAACACGGTCAAACTTTACACCGTTTAGCGTTAGCTGTCAGCATTTTAACCGTGTTTAATCCAGCTACTAGCTAGCGGTAGGCTAACGTTAGCTGCTGTCGAGCAGTGTTAACTAGCGTCATGTGCAGTGGTGTTTGTGTTTCAGAGCATCAGAAAGAAGTGCAGACATATCAGTGGCACCAGATTTCGGTAGCCAGGGTTGGCAGGAAGAAGATTTTTACAAGTAAATGTTCCAATTAATAATCCAGGCAAAACATTCTCGTCTCCCTCATTTTACAGTCCAATGGTGGCTAGAATGGCTCCGGGTCAAACGTCAATATGGAATGGATTAATCTGCGTTATTTTTTTTAACGCGTTATTTGTTCTCAGATTAATTAATCGAAATTAACGCGTTATTTTGACAGCCCTAAAATATATATAAAAACATAAAAAACACAAGAAAACATTTCTCTTTGCTTTTCCACCTCTATTCTCTCAGTCCCTTTCTTGTTGTGCTCTCTCTCTCGCTCTCTCGCTCTCTCTCTCTCTCTCTCTCTCGAGCGCTCTCTCGCTCTCTCTCTCTCTCTCTCTCTCTCTCTCTCTCTCTCTCTCTCTCTCTTCATGTGAACTCTCCTTTATTACACCAAGAAGGTACACAACCATATTAGATGCCTGAATGAAAAGCCACTGTACTGCTGGATCCTGTGGTTTTTTCCTGATTAGAGAACTCTTACTGTGGATTTGTCCTGTGGGTTTGCATCTATTTGTCTCTGTGTGTATGTGTGTGTGTGCATGTGTAAGCCACGGTAATGGTTGTTCAGGGTTATTTATTCTGTGTCCTTATCAAAGTAGAAACATGTTCCGCTTAATTAGGTGCTACACGTGGTTAGCATGGCCTCACTGTATGTGTATGACTGTGTGCACATGAAATGATTAATATCCAGTATACTGTTTCTAAAAGGTCTTCACAGGTACAACCTTTAACTTAAAAAAACCTCTACACTGTTGTTGCATGCACACTGTCAAGCCTGATGCTGTAGGTGACAACTGCTCTGCAGGATTTCTTTTAGTATTTTTAATCAAGAATTTTTTTTTCCTATGAGGGCCTCATTCACCAATATCTTCCTAAGTTTTTTCTTAAATTTGTTCTTAAAGTGCCTAAAAAAAGTCTACGTCTGATTCATGACTTGTTCTTAAACAGCAGAATTGTTTGCAGGTGTGTTCTTAGAATGATGAATCCCAATCTCTTCGTAACTTGAAAGCTTGTGCCCATTGCTCCTATTTAGCATAGGTAAATTCCCCGTTAATTCCCATAAAATGGCATGAGATGGCAGGGCCATGTACACACAAATGTTGAATAGACGTGGTAAAGACGGTGGAGGGCTCGACTCCAAAAGAAAGGGAAAAAAAAACTTTAGTAATTCTGAAGTGGAGGTACTGCTGCAAGAAGTTAGCGAGAAACGAGACATCATATTTAGTTGCGTCAGCATTGGATACTAAGCAGCAAATAAAACCGATGCATGGAATGAAATTACTTATGCAGTGAACGCTGTATCCGGAGAAGGGCGCAGCACTGATTAAGTAAAAAAGAAATGGTTTGATCTGAAATCTGAGGCAAAAATAAATAAATACTCCATTGTGTGGTGTAGTCCTAGTCTAGAGAAATATTCATACTTTGCGCGTATAAATAGCATGATCAATCACTTATCATTGGATGGCAAGGTTCCTTGTTAACATAATTGATGTGAATTTAAGTTTATTTATTTAGGCCTAGCACAACTCATACACAATGGCAATTCAAAGTGATTTACAAATGAACAGAAGTGTAAGTGTAGTGTGTATTTATTAAAACAAAGAAACGTGTAAATGTGTAAAATAATGAAAATAATTGGTTGCAAAATTATAAAGGAGAGAAATATTACATTTTAAATTAGAACAGAGGCCATATGATTGGAACAGAATCATGTGGTCCACTCCAGTATTATTATTAATACCAATAAAATAAGTAGGGTTAGGTATCGATTTTTTGAGGGGCGGGGTGAACCAGCCCGTTGTCAGAGGAAATAGAACATAAGCTCGGCAGATTCGTCTGGTTCCCAGGCTGACTAGCTAGTGCGGTCCCAGCATGGATGTAATATATTAACGGGTCCCCGCCGCTGAGACACCATCTCTGCAGACGGAGCTGAGCCAGCACCAGGGAACCAGGCTGGTGGCTAGCTGCTAGCTAGCTGCTACTTTTTTTTAATTTGATGTTTTTTAAATGTGTTTATTGAGTTTCATTTTAACCAAGACATACATAAATGTAGACAAACCCTGAAAAACCAAAATACAGACAGCAATCACAGCAACAGACTAAAAATACAAATGTATAAAAAAAAACCTTATATAAAATAAAATAAAAACACACATTATAAAGAGTAAATACAGACAAAATTACCTTTCAGCTAGCTGCTAGCCGCTTGAAGAAAACGGTAGCAGCTAGACCTAGCACCATCGGTCATGATCTCCTGTCCGATATCTGCCCACAGCCCTCAGCTTTTTGGGCATTGAGAAAAAGAGGAGGGACCCTGCCATCTGCAGAACCACTGAAGCAGCAAAGTGAGCCCGGAGATGGCTGTGGCTCAAGAGAGGAGCACCAAGGGGGACTGAGCAGTGGGCCATCTGGCCACAAGCTGGGTCTGATCAGCCTCAGCTGGGTCGCTTGGAGAAGGGTGTAGGATGTGGAAAGACTTGAAATACCAAATGATTCCAGGAACATCTCTGATGAACAGACCCAGACAGAATCTGCAGATGTTTTTTTTTTTTCCAGTTTTCACCGGTGATCCTGAATGAAAAACTTTACGGAATTTACTATACTGTATACGGTATACGGACTGTTTGTTTGCTTGGGGTGGAGACATTCTGAGTTTTATTTAAATTTTTTTAATTCATTTGAAATGTGCAAAAAATTCAGTAGAATTCTACGGCCGCAGGTTTCGCATGGCCCTGCTGATGACGTGTTCGGAAACATCAGTACCTTTATTTGCACGTCATTTTTATTAGTAGATGATTTTAATTTTTTGTAAATAAGAAGTGCTTCTTAAGCACACACACAGCACACACTACACTGTAAAGCAGTGTTTCTCAAACTTTTTTCAGTATTGTACCTTAGAAAAAAAAGTCTATTTAAAGAGGTACAATATAGTGCCGGGCAATGATAGATTTACTAAACAACAAACTTTTTTTAAACAAAAACATTACAATGCTACATTTCAAAAGTTTAGAATCCATCACTTAATTAATTCATTATTATAGTATAATTATTTTAGGAATTATGTATGACATGTTTTTTCATATATAAATTAAAATTCAGAATACAAGTGAAATCATGGCTATATGTCAGTTATAGGGGCCTTTTTACTCTTACTGCATCACTACTGTATGACTCTCAAACTTCCCATACATCTCTTTTGTATACCTCTTATTGAAAGAGATAATAAAAGACAAAGAAAAAAATTAATATTTCTTCCTCTTTCATTACTTGCCTCCAGGATTATCTGATTTCAAGGGGACTGCATGGTGATATCAAGACCGATGTTTGGATTGCTGAACTTTCTCCTCCCTCCTCCCTGTGTGCTGGACTAAAAATATGTGCCACCACAGTATAATCCAATAGACAAGACAGGCGTGCAGGCACAACCACACACACTTCTGACTCTGTGACTTAAAATGTATATGGAAAAAACATAAAGCTTCTCTAAGGGATGAGGCAGAGAAGGAGAGAATCACAAAGCTTTACTAAGGGTAGGGAAAAGAGAGAGTGAGGATGAAAGGAATATAGGAATATTTAGAGGGAAAGGGAATAGGATGTCACTTTTTCAAAAAGTCAGATTTGATTGAATTTGAACTAGGGTTGCAGAATTACGATAATATTCAAGGTGGAAACTTCACATGGGAATTAACTGTAATTAACGGGAAATACTACATAATGGAAAATGGGTTATTTACTCAGGCCGTATTTACTATGTCATATGCAGTTAGAAACAAACCTTACCAAATCATAAACAAACATAATCCATTAATTTGCCAAATACTTACAATGTGAAATGTTGCTTTGAAAATTTGAGCTGACAATGTGGGCTGTGTGCAAACCTACGGTTTAAAATTAACAAAGAAGTTATTTAAAATAAATGTTTTCCAATAAAGAATGAGCGGTATGGTAATTAAAATGTAAAAATACAAAATAAACAACAAAAACAGATTTACAAAATTTAGTATAGTGAATATATTTTTTTTTAAGTTTGGTGTCATACAACTGCCCTATCTGTCTCGAGATTATGGTGCAACATAGGCAACAAGGGGCACCAATCATATTTCAGAGGGGGACGGTGCTACCCTGTGCCCCCCTTCTAGCCCCGCCCCTGAGGGCATGCTGTAGGTAAAGCTGATAGTGAATGTTTAGAGTGCCTTCTGCTGGACCACATGGCAAACTACTTGAAACGGTGTGCTTATAGACAGACATTTTTATTTCAAACAGGTAGCCTAATTAAGTTCAAATGTTCTTCAAAGTATTTCTAGACCACATACATGATGTATGTACATTATAAGGGAAGTATGAAAGTAAGAAAGAGAAGCAAAATTAGAAAGGCAGTTTGAATTCTTTTTAAATTAAAGGATGGAAGAAATGCAATGAAAGACAAAGCGAGATAGTGATGCAGAGGGTGGTACAAAGTGAAAATGAGAAGAAATGGAGGCTACTGCATGGCAAAGCAGTGACTTGTAATGCCTCCATCAGGTCCAGTAGTTGCTGGCTACTGTTACACTGCAGGATAAGAGCAGTTAACCTGACACACACACACACACACACACACACACACACACACACACACACACACACACAGGGACATGCTAGACTGGAATGGAATCACACAAGGTTGGAAGTCGCACACGTCACGTACACATTCTCACATATGAGAAACAGACCACAATAACTTAGTTGGATTTACTGCACATTTATGGATATCCTGTGTGTGTGTTGTGAAGCAGAGAAAAAGAGGCAGAGCATAGGTCCAAAACAGAGATGGGAAGGAGAACAAGTTAATGGTAGCAGTTGTTGTCATCACTAGGACATTCATGGTAATATAGGGAGTTTGTCAAATGATTTCACAAACAAACAAGAAGTCATTCCTGCAGAAACGCTCTCACACACAAGCCCATGCACGCAGTGTTAAACAATTGGTAAACATTTTTAATGCTGCATTTAATGCTGTCAGGGTAATGATGAGTTGCTGGGAGAGGAACAGACAAGTCCTCAATGTCACAATGTTTGCCATACTGTTACCATTTACTCACTGTGCAGTTAAGTGGGAGAGTGTGTTCCGCTGTTTCACTGGCTTAACAGAGCCTCAGATGCAAATTGAACTCACCACTGAGAGGTATAAAAACAATGCAGCACCAATATTTGACTGCTAAAATTTAAAGATACACCCCAACTTTTTAGAACCTCTGTGACTTTTTGATTATTGTAATTTTTTAGCTGCACTGTACTCAAGTCAGTGATCTGGTATCACAGACCACTTTGGTATGGCTCATATACTCTACATTACACTCCAAAGACTTGCGTGAGGCAGCTCATTTCATGTTCACTTTATCCAAACAAGTAAGTCTAAAAGGCCCACTCCTCTCACTTACCCTTTATCACCTCAATTAGGAGCTGCTTCCACCCCTTGATGACGATGGCCTTATCCAACAACAACAACATGATGTTGGAGACCAATTATGGGCCTCATGCCCATAATTGGATAATAGGGGGTTTGCCCCAAAATTGTACGAACAATGTTTTATATCTTGTATAGTAAATCGTAAGTTATTATTCCCATTTGTGGATGTACAAACTCAGTGCTTCTGCTGTCATGAGTGTAAGTGCAATTCTTTTTATTTAATTTTTTTTATAAATGGTATAACTGTTATTTCAGCCAGTGTTTTAAAATCTCAGCCACCCCCTGCCCAAGTTTCTTGTGTGTCTCAAATCCTCAAATCTTTAGTGTATAGTATGAACACAGTTAGCATCATACAGTAAGCAGAAGACAGTTTGGTGTTACCGTTTTTGTGTCACTTATAGAGCCAGATGTTTTTTTTATTATGAATGTAGCAAAAATGACACCATTTACCAGTGCTGCAATCAAAACTTCCAATCAAAATGTTATTTGTATTCACAGGTATTAAGATATGTTAAACATGCAAAACAAACAGTAGATAATCGCATTACCCCTCTTAACAATCCAACATCTACTGCATGTCCTTGTCTGCGTCTTGTGGCCATAAGTAGGAGACATCACTGTGTCCATCATGCAAGTTAGAAATTGTGGCACTTACTCTAAGTGCTCTTACAAAGTGTCCACTGGGTTTTAAAAAGTATTAAAAGGTAGTAAATCAAATTAGTAAAAATGAAGGCCATTAAAAGGTATTAATTGCCATTTTACGAGGTATTAATATTTTGAATAATTTTTTTGCAAACTATGAGTTTTCCATTTGTTTTATTATGTCTATTTAAGTTGATCTTGTAAAGCTTGTGTGATATTATATCCTATCCCGCATCGGGTGATAGCCTGACAAGCCTGACAAGCCAGACCCACATCAAGATGTTGGGTCTGGGAATTCACCATTGCCAGGGTTCAATCTGAGGGGCGGGATAAACGGTTGGCTTTAAAATTCCCTCTGCACGCTACAACCAAGCAGAGCAACGGAGAAGATAGCGGAGCTAGTTGATAGATTAAACTTTTGCCGTATCCGGTCGGCAAAACTCATCAGAGAACACATCTTCCATTTTTTAAGAATGACTTCAGTGCCATTCTTTGTTCTTTGCTCAAAGAAAAGCTTAACTCCAAGTCTTCCAGAGTCGCTGCCAAAGCCGATTTGAAAGACCGCTGTTAGCCAGCAGCAGCTCTTCTTTGTTTTCAAGTTGTTTGTATCCCACAAAGGTGAACAGAGATCCTGAGTGGTGCATCACACAGATGAAGAATATAGTGCAAACATTCCTCCAGGGCAAGCAGTTGGCAGGTGGCATCTCAGCTGGTAAGAAAATATTGTATAGGGACAGTAGAAGTGGATAGGTTATTCAGATTGATTAAGGACATGTGTTAGCGGTCTCGGTGTGCAAGGTGGTTTTGTGCATTCTCTTAACAGTGTGGAAGTGTCATTGCTTTTACCTAATAATTTATTTGAACAAGTTCTGAAAAAATATGCTATGTACTCCTAGCTCTCTATGTAGATGCTGTGATGGTTGACAGTGTTTCCTCAGCGGGGGTGGGGGTGTTGAACGTCAAAAAGTAACGTTACCTGAAAACAGTGTGTAGATTCTTTATAGCATCTCACATCACACTTTCAGTCACTATGACCACTACTACTACGGTCAGAAACATTGATTATGCCAAAGTATGAACAATAACGTCTCTGTCAATGGGCTTATCTGCTAATGTTAGCTACCGACCGTTACCTTAAAACCATCCAGCAAATAGACGGTGCCGTTACCTGAAACCAGTGATTTAACTTCACCGCTCATTTTACACATACCTGTATTCATTTTATTCTAAAGGTGAATTAAATGCAAGATGGGTTAGGGTTGCAAGATGTTTACAAAGTCAGTGAGTCTCAATCTATTCTGTTGACTTTCCCTATCTGCATTGTTCTATTGGCCTAGAGGGTGTAGTTTTATAAATCTCAAACTCCGTTTAATGGTTAGAAAACGTGTTGCTGTATAAACCTGCAACGCAATGGCGTGTTGGTTTTAAAAAATATTGAGAAGGTATTAAAAATGGTATTAAAAGGTATTGAATTTACCTTCAGGATTTCTGTATATACCCTTAAAGCACATGCAGCTCTGCAGAACTTATGCAGGAAACTTTTTTTTGTAATATGACTTTCTTGAAATACGAGTCAGTCTTACCTGAAAGAGATTAACTCTGTTGAGTTGGCAAGGCGGAATGCAAAGGTGGTTTTTGAAAAATAATATACTGAAGCTATTTTCATCACATCTGCACATATTATTAGGCACAACACATCTTCCTGTTGTTCGTAATAAGTGATACTAATAGAAAATAGATGCTGCTGCTGAATCTAATATTTGCCACACCTTGTGATTATCTCAAAACACACTCTTCACAGAGCTTTTGGAAGGAAACAAACTTGAACAAAAAAACTTCAGTTTTAAATCGTGTTGATTACATTTCCCGACCATTACCAACGTTTGGTCAGTATTGTCCTGGAGATGTAATTATTGTAAACTCATTGCTACAAATGTCCATTTGACTGCTAGAGTGGTCAGTAGAAGACTGGTGTTTCTGTGCAGATGTATGTGATTGATGAACATGATGAACTAGGGCTGCAACTAACGATTATTTTCATAGTCGATTAATCTGTTGATTATTTTCTCGATTTTTCAATTAGTTGTTTGGTCTATAAAATGTCAGAAAATGGTGAAAAATGTGGATCAGTGTTTCCCAACGCCAAGATGACATCCTCAAATGTCTTGTTTTGTCCACAAGTCAAAGATATTCAGTTTACTGTCACAGAGGAGAGAAGAAACTAGAAAATATTCACATTTAAGAGGCTGGAATCAAAGAATTTTTACTTTTGTCTTAAAAAATTACTCAAACCGAGGAATCGATTATTAAAATAGTTGGCGATTAATTTAAGAGTTGATACCTAATCGATTAATCAATTACTCTTTGCAGCTCTATGATGAACTCAGTCAACTCACACTGACACAGATGATGTAAAAAAATCTGAGAGCTATTTATCATAATTATAATGACATAGAAACTGCACTTGTCAAGGTCATACTGTCAAAATGTTCTGTGCTGGGCTCAAAAACGTTTGACCGTCTATCACAAAGAGAGCAGTGATCGACTGCTCAGTGCTCACAACACTTTTTTTCAACTGGGACAGGTTGCACCAAAGCCTTATAGCTTTAGATACCTTGTATTTGTGTCAGTATCATTTGTCAAAGTGCTGTCGACTTACTAGGTAGAAAGGAGGAAAGCAAATAAAACAGAAGAATGTATTGTGTAACAATGCATTTCACCCATTGGCTCATGTTTGTGATGTTTTGTTGCCTCTTAAAGCTGAAATCATCAACTTTCAACACATTCAAACTAGAGCAACTACAACGGTCCATAGTTGTTTCAC
Organism: Sander vitreus; assembly: GCF_031162955.1. Classification (NCBI taxonomy): domain Eukaryota; kingdom Metazoa; phylum Chordata; class Actinopteri; order Perciformes; family Percidae; genus Sander; species Sander vitreus. The sequence continues at coordinate 25,810,139 of NC_135859.1, forward strand.
CTTATTGGTGGTACCCAATGTAATTGTCAACTGAACAGCTTTTTCAAACATGAGGGAATAACATTGGAGGCACTGACATTGTAACAAGTCCTCTAAACCATACAACAGTATAGGTTGTTAATCCTACCCTCAAATACGACCCATAGGAAAGTTTTATAAACTAGCGCCCCTAGTGGTGGAAGGAAATACGACCCACAGGAGCGTTTTTCTGTCCTCATATTTAAATGACCGAACAGTCGTGGTTTTAAACTCGTCATTGACGTTGTGAAATGGCGACGCCACAATAACCTTTAATATGAGTCATAATTGCTGCTTAAATGAACTATGGGAGCATTTTTTCGGGGGAGGACAACCTCAATTTTAAACTGGCAGGTGCAACCCAACAAACACAATTTAGAGTAAGGACACCCTCTCTGACCAGTGTTTAGTCCACACTAAAGACTAGACTCCTCTACTTTGTGAATTATTAAAGAAGTATTATGTGTGCAGGTGTGTAGTACTCAGAAAGAAGCTAATGATCATATTGGCTGAATACTGTATATGTTGGTGAAATAGGCATGTATTTATGTGAAAGGGTCACAGATTACTCCGTACTTAGTATTCCTCATTGATTTGTACTGAGATTGCTTGCAGTCAATGTAATATAATACAGTGACATAAAGTCCCACTGTTTACAACTTCCACCCATTATATTCTCTATTTCCCCAGCTCTCATTTCTCAATACTAATCTGACAAAGCATTATTTTGATGATGAGCATTGGCTGTGTGTGTGTGTGTGTGTGTGTGTGTGTGTGTGTGTGTGTGTGTGTGTGTGTGTGTGTGTGTGCGCATGCATTTGAGACTGTGTGTTGTAGTTGTGGCTGTACTGTATATGAGTTTTTTATGTGTGCCTGTGTGTGAGAAAGTCGGTAGAATAGCCCCTGTGGAATAGCAATCAGCAGAACAAAACAAGTGTTGAAAAAAGAAAAGGTGAATAGCTGTTGAACACAAAGAGAGGGAGAAGGGTGGGTGTTGACAGCTCTAATTAAAATCCTGCCCATTAGCTCAGTGTAAATGGGATGATTTATTTTCCCAGGGGACTGACTGACAATCAAATGATGCTGCTAGTATTAAAATAAATGTGAAAACTGGTATTATCATGCTTGTGATGTGAAATTGGCTTCATGAAATTTGTTGTTCTTTTGATACTACTAATTCCTAGCCTAGAAATCTAGACGCACCCTAGCGGCAGCAAATGTAATTTGCAGCTAGGGGTGTCTAGGCACTCTCCGTTAGCTTGCGAGCTGGAAAAACCAAACTCTAGTCAGGCCAATCACATTGTGTATAGAGTCAGTGGGCCGGCTTATGGCTGCTGCTGCTGAGAACAGCGGTCTTCTGGAAGACTTGGAGTTAAGCTTTTCTTTGAGAAAAGAACAAAGAACGGCACTGAAATCATTCTTAAAAAAGGAAGATGAGTTTTGCCTACCGGATACGGCAAAAGTTTAATCTATCAACTAGCTCTGCTACCTTCTTCGTTGCTCTGGTTGGTTGTAACACTATCCTATTGTGTGCAAAGGGAATTTGAAAGACTACCGTTTATCCCGCCCCTCGGATTGA